>NW_021680663.1:256581-279625 GCF_001412515.2 Diachasma alloeum
CCTAGCGCTTTCTATTAAATTTCTATTGGAATTCTATGAGAATTCTCTGGAAGTTCTATTAGAATTCTATTCGTTTCTTGCGCCGATTCTATAGGAGATTATGCAACTTCATGGACTCTTTTTGTTAGGTAAAATTTGGTGCAAGAAAGTAAATAGGTTTTTATTTTCCTATAGATTTTCTTAGGCGTAAGATTTCTAAGTTTTTTCCGCTCGGTTTTTCTTTTTTTCTTTTAATCAAATGCAGGAACAAAACTTGGAAAATTCATGCCCAATAGTTTCTGTGGACGAAATCTTAACAGAATAAATTATCTAGAAAAATCAATGGATTTTTTCTACAAACAAATATGTATTAAAAATGCAGGGGAAAGTTGCATAATTTTCAATGGAATTGACGCAAAAAAAATAGAATTTTTCAATAGAATTGCAATAAAACTTAAATAGAATTCTCATAGAGCTCCAATAGAAATTCAATAGGAATTCTTAGAGAAAGTGCCAGGTTTTATATTCGATGACAGAGGGAAAAATCAGTAAATTTCAAATTTTATAGAAAGTTCAGTGGAATTCCATTTTTTCTTATCACGGGCCACAGTTGTGGCCCGGACGCCAAGTACGGGCACAACGTCTATATACGCGAGCAAACTCCCCCCTCCACTCCACAAAAAAGTTCTTCCATTTATTTTTCCATAACAACACACTTTAGCATAATTTTGATCACACTTTTATTATAAAATATTGCTATGGGCTTTTCATTCCAAATTTTAATGATTTTTTTTATGCACTGGATAACGAATAAGTTGATTTGCAAAATTCTCGATTGTAGTTTTTTCCTTCTTTTCTCGTCCAGAATTTCTCAACCGGAGATTTTTCTTGCCATGTTGGCAGCAGTGGCGAGGGACAGGAACAAGGTCGCCGGTTCTAACAGTCCGAATCCAAATATCGCCAANAGATTGGACTACATCGCCCAATTCTCTACGGACATCCGGTACGTCGTGGGCAAAGACAACGTCGTGGCAGATGCTCTGTCACGAGTCGAAGCCGTCTCAACCGCTGTCTCAACCCAACAGCTCATATATGCCCAACGCGACGACCAAGAGCTTCAACGGCTACTCCAGCGACCGGACGTAAATCTACGACTGGACCGCCTACAACTTCCAGGAATGGACGAATCACTGTACTGTGATGTGTCATCAGATACAGTGCGCCCATATGTGCCTGCCCAGCTGAGACACCAAGTATTCAACTCGCTGCACTCAATGGCTCATCCTGGATGCAGAGGTTCACGGAAACTCGTCACGCAACGCTACGTCTGGCCCAGCATGAATAAAGACTGCTCTGAATGGACCAAACACTGCCTGGAATGCCAGAACAACAAAATCACGCGATACGCGCTTACACCAATAGCTGAAATCGAGACACCATCGCGACTTTTCGAACACATACACGTCGACTTATCTCTCTTCCTGCCCCAAAAGGACACAGCTGGTGTTTGACCATCGTCCATCGATTCACGCAGTATCCAGAGGCAGTTCCATTGATTTATGCAAAATTGCCTACAGTAGTTAACGCGATTCTCTACCAGTGGATCACACGTTTCGGAATACCTCTGAGAATTTAATCTGATCAAGGTGGTCAATTCTTCTCGGACACGTTCAAGGAGCTCACGCGAATCCTAGGTATCAAGAGGATCATGACAACGCCTTTACACCCTCAATCAAATAGCTAAAAGCAGCACTATGATGTCACGGCGGAGCTTCGTTCGACGCATTTCCCCTGGTACTTTTAGGGTTGAGTTCCGCGTGGAAGGACGACCTTCAAACGACCTCTGCTGAGATAACGTATGGGGTACCTATCCGTCTCCCCGGAGAATTCCTCGTGCCAACAAACCAACAAACGGCAGCACCGGAATTGGTGAGAAATTTACGCGAACATTTTCGTACAATCGCGCCTGTTCCAGCTGCACACCATGGTACACGTTCAACGTTCATCTTCAAGGACTTATCAACGTTTACGCATGTCTTTGTTCACGACGACTACGTGCGAATTGCATACCGACCACAATACATCGGCCCACTTCGCGGCATTAGTCGCCACGACAAATATTTCGTCATCCGGTTCAAGTCCGGAAGTTTGGGAAAATACAAGAACACACCGATCCCCATCGACCGACTGAAACCAGCGTACATACTGCCGGAGGACATGGATCAGCTTCCAGGACAGACTCCGCACCAAGACGTACCCGACGAGCCTCAACAACAGGACCAGCCGCAGCCGAGCACGAGCAAGGCACCCGCTGCTGGAAGGCGGAGGAGAGGCGTAACATTCGCCAACAGACCGAAAATTCACGTCTAACACGTCTAGGTCTCCTCATTCAAAATTTTTTTTCTTCACCTGCTTACCAAACCTGACAAATTTTCCTGTTCCTAGAATAATCATTTTCTGTTGCAGATTCAAAAAACCACGTTTTTTACTTCAAGCAGGGGAGTCATGTAGCGCGTCGCTACATCCTAAAACGCGAACACTGGCTAACAACGAGCACAGGCATCTGCCGTCTCACTCGCACCTTCAGTGCCACGCGTATTGTTTTCTGATTCGTCAAATGGTAAGGATATTCCGTAGCCTCGCTGACACCTTTCCGTGCGAATATAATTTAGTCTAACAGTACAGCTCGTATCGCACACTTGATCGGATCATATTATTTTCTCTTCACCTTTCTATTAATTTGACGCGGATAATAAATCTTTAATTATTAGTTTAATTGCATTTATTAGTGGATTGTTACCTTCCCGACAATACCTCAATCCCTACAAGGGGGGGAGGGGTTATAAAGTGGGGGGTTTTGCAAAGAGGGGTGTTTTATGAAAGGGCGGGTTATCGTTGAGGTTATCCAAAAATATCTCCGAAACTAAGAAAGATAGCGAATTTTTACGAAAAGTTGGGTGGCGGAGGCGAGCAGGGGGTGTGTATTGATAATTCCCAATTGATAATATTGAGTCGGTCATTGTTTCAAAAATATCTGCGAAACTTAAGATGGCGAATTTTTATTCAAAAATTAGATGGGGGGGAAGGGGAGGCAAGCTGTATTGAATTCTCGATGGATAACACATGCCCTCCCCCCTAATTTTTGGATAAAAATTTTTCCCAGTTTTGCAGTAAAAATTCGAATCTGTAATGAAATTTGACGAGGAGAAAACAGCACGATCATCATGGACAAAGGAGGAATTTATTCGATTTCAGTGGCCGGTTGGCCCTTACATAAATCGAGGGGTGGGTCTATGATGAGAAAAATACTTTCTTAATTCTTCTAAATTAGGTCCGGTTGACCGAATGGGATCATGATAAAAGCCGAAACTAAGGGTTCCATGACAGTTCGTCCTATCCACTTCATGCCGGGCCATTTCATCCCAGCCATTTCATCCCAGGCCATTTCATCCCAGGACATCCCATCAATAGATGGGCTACGATAATTATTTTGAATGGTTCCATTAGGTTTGAATATCATTCCGTACAATGAATAAAATGCTAGTATCGAGTGGTGGCGTGACAAATATACAACGCCGCCCATGATAATCGCAAAATTAAAAAATTAATATTCTTGGCGTTCCGAGCACGAGGGATAGGGAAGGGTGGTATGGACGGAACTCCAAGAATATTAATTTTTTAATTTTGCGATTATCATGGGCGGCGTTGTATATTTGTCACGCCACCACTCGATACTAGCATTTTATTCATTGTACGGAATGATATTCAAACCTAATGGAACCATTCAAAATAATTATCGTAGCCCATCTATTGATGGGATGTCCTGGGATGAAATGGCCTGGGATGAAATGGCTGGGATGAAATGGCCCGGCATGAAGTGGATAGGACGAACTGTCATGGAACCCTTAGTTTCGGCTTTTATCATGATCCCATTCGGTCAACCGGACCTAATTTAGAAGAATTAAGAAAGTATTTTTCTCATCATAGACCCACCCCTCGATTTATGTAAGGGCCAACCGGCCACTGAAATCGAATAAATTCCTCCTTTGTCCATGATGATCGTGCTGTTTTCTCCTCGTCAAATTTCATTACAGATTCGAATTTTTACTGCAAAACTGGGAAAAATTTTTATCCAAAAATTAGGGGGGAGGGCATGTGTTATCCATCGAGAATTCAATACAGCTTGCCTCCCCTTCCCCCCCATCTAATTTTTGAATAAAAATTCGCCATCTTAAGTTTCGCAGATATTTTTGAAACAATGACCGACTCAATATTATCAATTGGGAATTATCAATACACACCCCCTGCTCGCCTCCGCCACCCAACTTTTCGTAAAAATTCGCTATCTTTCTTAGTTTCGGAGATATTTTTGGATAACCTCAACGATAACCCGCCCTTTCATAAAACACCCCTCTTTGCAAAACCCCCCACTTTATAACCCCTCCCCCCCTTGTAGGGATTGAGGTATTGTCGGGAAGGTAACAATCCACTAATAAATGCAATTAAACTAATAATTAAAGATTTATTATCCGCGTCAAATTAATAGNTATCATTCCGTACAATGAATAAAATGCTAGTATCGAGTGGTGGCGTGACAAATATACAACGCCGCCCATGATAATCGCAAAATTAAAAAATTAATATTCTTGGCGTTCCGAGCACGAGGGATAGGGAAGGGTGGTATGGACGGAACTCCAAGAATATTAATTTTTTAATTTTGCGATTATCATGGGCGGCGTTGTATATTTGTCACGCCACCACTCGATACTAGCATTTTATTCATTGTACGGAATGATATTCAAACCTAATGGAACCATTCAAAATAATTATCGTAGCCCATCTATTGATGGGATGTCCTGGGATGAAATGGCCTGGGATGAAATGGCTGGGATGAAATGGCCCGGCATGAAGTGGATAGGACGAACTGTCATGGAACCCTTAGTTTCGGCTTTTGTCATGATCCCATTCGGTCAACCGGACCTAATTTAGAAGAATTAAGAAAGTATTTTTCTCATCATAGACCCACCCCTCGATTTATGTAAGGGCCAACCGGCCACTGAAATCGAATAAATTCCTCCTTTGTCCATGATGATCGTGCTGTTTTCTCCTCGTCAAATTTCATTACAGATTCGAATTTTTACTGCAAAACTGGGAAAAATTTTTATCCAAAAATTAGGGGGGAGGGCATGTGTTATCCATCGAGAATTCAATACAGCTTGCCTCCCCTTCCCCCCCATCTAATTTTTGAATAAAAATTCGCCATCTTAAGTTTCGCAGATATTTTTGAAACAATGACCGACTCAATATTATCAATTGGGAATTATCAATACACACCCCCTGCTCGCCTCCGCCACCCAACTTTTCGTAAAAATTCGCTATCTTTCTTAGTTTCGGAGATATTTTTGGATAACCTCAACGATAACCCGCCCTTTCATAAAACACCCCTCTTTGCAAAACCCCCCACTTTATAACCCCTCCCCCCCTTGTAGGGATTGAGGTATTGTCGGGAAGGTAACAATCCACTAATAAATGCAATTAAACTAATAATTAAAGATTTATTATCCGCGTCAAATTAATAGAAAGGTGAAGAGAAAATAATATGATCCGATCAAGTGTGCGATACGAGCTGTACTGTTAGACTAAATTATATTCGCACGGAAAGGTGTCAGCGAGGCTACGGAATATCCTTACCATTTGACGAATCAGAAAACAATACGCGTGGCACTGAAGGTGCGAGTGAGACGGCAGATGCCTGTGCTCGTTGTTAGCCAGTGTTCGCGTTTTAGGATGTAGCGACGCGCTACATGACTCCCCTGCTTGAAGTAAAAAACGTGGTTTTTTGAATCTGCAACAGAAAATGATTATTCTAGGAACAGGAAAATTTGTCAGGTTTGGTAAGCAGGTGAAGAAAAAAAATTTTGAATGAGGAGACCTAGACGTGTTAGACGTGAATTTTCGGTCTGTTGGCGAATGTTACGCCTCTCCTCCGCCTTCCAGCAGCGGGTGCCTTGCTCGTGCTCGGCTGCGGCTGGTCCTGTTGTTGAGGCTCGTCGGGTACGTCTTGGTGCGGAGTCTGTCCTGGAAGCTGATCCATGTCCTCCGGCAGTATGTACGCTGGTTTCAGTCGGTCGATGGGGATCGGTGTGTTCTTGTATTTTCCCAAACTTCCGGACTTGAACCGGATGACGAAATATTTGTCGTGGCGACTAATGCCGCGAAGTGGGCCGATGTATTGTGGTCGGTATGCAATTCGCACGTAGTCGTCGTGAACAAAGACATGCGTAAACGTTGATAAGTCCTTGAAGATGAACGTTGAACGTGTACCATGGTGTGCAGCTGGAACAGGCGCGATTGTACGAAAATGTTCGCGTAAATTTCTCACCAATTCCGGTGCTGCCGTTTGTTGGTTTGTTGGCACGAGGAATTCTCCGGGGAGACGGATAGGTACCCCATACGTTATCTCAGCAGAGGTCGTTTGAAGGTCGTCCTTCCACGCGGAACTCAACCCTAAAAGTACCAGGGGAAATGCGTCGAACGAAGCTCCGCCGTGACATCATAGTGCTGCTTTTAGCTATTTGATTGAGGGTGTAAAGGCGTTGTCATGATCCTCTTGATACCTAGGATTCGCGTGAGCTCCTTGAACGTGTCCGAGAAGAATTGACCACCTTGATCAGATTAAATTCTCAGAGGTATTCCGAAACGTGTGATCCACTGGTAGAGAATCGCGTTAACTACTGTAGGCAATTTTGCATAAATCAATGGAACTGCCTCTGGATACTGCGTGAATCGATGGACGATGGTCAAACACCAGCTGTGTCCTTTTGGGGCAGGAAGAGAGATAAGTCGACGTGTATGTGTTCGAAAAGTCGCGATGGTGTCTCGATTTCAGCTATTGGTGTAAGCGCGTATCGCGTGATTTTGTTGTTCTGGCATTCCAGGCAGTGTTTGGTCCATTCAGAGCAGTCTTTATTCATGCTGGGCCAGACGTAGCGTTGCGTGACGAGTTTCCGTGAACCTCTGCATCCAGGATGAGCCATTGAGTGCAGCGAGTTGAATACTTGGTGTCTCAGCTGGGCAGGCACATATGGGCGCACTGTATCTGATGACACATCACAGTACAGTGATTCGTCCATTCCTGGAAGTTGTAGGCGGTCCAGTCGTAGATTTACGTCCGGTCGCTGGAGTAGCCGTTGAAGCTCTTGGTCGTCGCGTTGGGCATATATGAGCTGTTGGGTTGAGACAGCGGTTGAGACGGCTTCGACTCGTGACAGAGCATCTGCCACGACGTTGTCTTTGCCCACGACGTACCGGATGTCCGTAGAGAATTGGGCGATGTAGTCCAATCTTCGGTATTGCCAGGGTGAAGCTCGATCTGGTTTTTGCTGGAACGCGTGAGTTTGCGGTTTATGGTCAGTGAAAATTATCACATGACGCTCTTCAAAGATGGGTCTGAAGTGCAGTACCGCTTCGTAGATCACCTGCAGTTCCCTGTCTTAAGTCGCGTGTTTCTGCGAGGAAATCGTGAGTTTCCTGCTGAAGAATGCAAGCGGTTGCCAGGAATTGCGGTGTTTTTTCTGTAAAACGGCTCCAATCGCATGATCTGACGCCTCCGTGAAAATGGCCCATTCTGCTTCAATATTTGGATGAGACAACAGAGTGGCCTCTGCCAAAGCCTATTTGCTGCCCTTCTTCAAGGGCTGGAGTCCAGGTTACTGAATGCTTTCCTTTAACGTTTAGACCCTGGATTGCCGCGTTCAGTGGGGCGAGAATTTCTGCTGCTCCCTTGATGAACTTCCGGTAGAAATTTAAAGTACCCTGGTATCTGCACAGTGCTTTTACAGTAGTAGGCCTAGTGAATTCGAGAATCGCGTTGACGCGATCTCTGGGAGGCTTAATTCCCTGGGCGTTGATCGTGTGTCCAAGAAAAATGACCTCGGGCTGCCCCAGGACTGATTTGGCGACGTTTACTATCAATCCGTAGTCCTTTAGGCGTTGAAAAAGTATTCTCAGGTGTTCGCGATGTTGTTCTTCGTTGCCCGATACTACCAAAATGTCATCTATGTATGAAAACAGAAATGGTAGATCCCGTGCCACTTCATCTATTAGGCGTTGAAAGGTTTGAGTCGCGTTCCTGAGATCGAAAGTCATGTACGGAAATTCAAAAAGTCTAAAAGGCGTGATTATCGCGGTCTTTTGGATGTCCCGAGGTGCAACTGGAATTTGATCAAACGCTTTGACCAGATGGTAGAGAAAAATGTTTTGCCGTACAAGTTGGCAGCACAATCCTCTAAATAACGAATAGGGTAGTTATCTGGTATAGTTCTGTCGTTGACTGCGCGGTAATCTCCGCATGGTCTCCATTCGCCGTTCTTTTTCGGGGCCAAATGGAGCGGAGATGACCACGGACTTTCACATCTCCTTGCAGTTCCCAGTTTTAACATGCTCGAAAATTCAGCATGCGCGATTTTGAGTTTATCTGACGCCAAACGGCGCGCTCTGCAGGAGATAGGTGGTCCCGGTGTCGTTCTAATGTGGTGGAGCGTAGAGTGCTCCGTGTTTCAGAGCAGTCCCTCTGATTTCGTTATTGCCGGGAATTCTTTCAAGATGGAAGCGTACGGTGAATGTCCGTTGATCTCGAGGAGCTTAACAGACAGTGCGCGGAAATGCGTAAACTGGCCATTCGATTTTAGGCCTGTTGAGCTGTCGATTAGGCACTTGCTCCTCAAATCCGGTAGTAGATTGAAGTGGTGCAAGAAATCAGCACCAATGATGAGTCTGCTGACATCTGCCTCGACGAAACGCCACGTTAAGTCTTTGCGGAGACCGAGATCGGGCGAGATGGACGTATAGCCGTACGTGTCAATGAGGGTGCCGTTGGCTGCGAAGAGTTGATAGCCGCTGGTCTCCCTTTGGTTTGCCGGCCGCCTGCAAGGCGTGACAGAGACATCTGAGCCTGTGTCCACTAGGTATCAGGTCCCAGTCGTTCTATTGGTGATGAATAGGCGGCGGGATTTCAAGTGAGAGACGACTTACGCCACTATTGTCTCTCCCTGGAGTTTTCCTGAAACTTACAACCGGACGAACAGTTATGCGCTCGATTACCAAATTTAAAATGGTGCCAGTAGGTCTGCGTTTATCCGAAGATCTTGGTGTTCGACCTACTACGCGGGTGGTTGTTGTTGCCTCGCCCGTGGGATCACGAGCGGGCACGTGAGCGTGGATGTGAGCGCGAGTTCTGTGCTTGCAGGGCTGCGACAGACGCGGTGAGTGCTGCGACCTGAGCTGCTAGCTGTACGTTTTCCCCTGCACTCGACTTTGTTACACCCGCAACAGTATTTGGATGATAAAGCTCGTGGATCTTGTCTGCGAGCTTTTCTAGGTCATCAGTGTTTGCCTGGGGTTGGATCACCAGACATGCTCGGGTGCTCTCCGGAAGATGAGAAAGCCAGCGTGCCCTCACGACTTCATCATCGATATCTGGAACTAAACTTTTCAAATGCCTTAGATATTGAGAGGGTAATCGATTTCCAATCGACTCCCGGTCAAGTAATTGGATAAGATTTGCTTCCTTTGACTTTTTAAATCGAGCAATCAGAGCGTTTCTGAGAGTTTGGAAAGGTGCGACTTGATCGGGGGTAATAACTACATCCTCTACTTCTGCAAGCTGATTCTGTATCAATCAATGGTAATGTTCGGTAAAACTTATCTGTTTCTGTTACAATTTCGTAATTGCGGAATTGGGCCTCCAGCTGTATGAAGCAAGTCCTGGGTTTGTCACGCGAGGGCTCCGTTGCCTTGATCTGCGGCAGTGCGGAGGCTGTCGTTGACGTGACAGTCGGGACCGTCAGCGTGCCGCCGGTTATGGTAGACATCGTATCTCACGTTGTTGGTTTTAAATAAAAAGCTAGGATTACCGATTTTTTAAATTAAAATTCGAAGAGAAATAAAATTGAAAGTATAAATGTGACGACAAATAAAGGCGTTATAAGTCTCTATTTATCACCAACATAATACAACGTCTCCGGGTGCTCAGCAATGTGTCGGTGCGAGGTCACTGTTCACTTGAATACGGCAGTTTGTTTTGATTTTACCGAAACACTGAGAAATCAACGGTTGGCACTCGCACGCTTCGAATGTTCTAGAAGCTTCGAGATGCCGTGTTTAATATTTTCGTTGACAATAAACACACGGTGAAAATAATGTGTTATCAAGCACGTGAAATAAAATTACACTTGCACTCAGAGTTATGCAGCACTGGAAAGCTAGCTGCGCGGGTGTTTACCGAGGATATAATAAAACCGGTGGAAAGCGCGGATAAAACATTCGAGCAAAAATGCACGCCACGCCGCGAGTTAATTTTCCCGTTCTATTAACGCGAATTTCCCTTATTTTGATCACGTCGGGGTCACCAATGTAGGGAAGATGTTGTCGGGGAAAGGTGTTGTGTGATTGAGGTGTTGTCGGGAAGATAACAATCTACTAACAAATGCAATTAAACTAATAATTACAGATTTAATATCCGCGTCAAATTAATACAACGGTGAAGACAAAATAGTATGATCCGATCAAGTGTGCGATACGAGCTGTACTGTTAGACTAAATTATATTCGCACGGAAATGTGTCAGCGAGGCTGCCGAATATCCTTACGATTCAACGAATCAGAAAAGAATACGCGTGGCATTGAAGGTGCGAGTGAGACGGCAAATGCCTGTGCTCGTCGTTAGTCAGTGTTCGCGTTTTAGGATGTAGCGAGGCGCTACACCCCCACCCCTCCGCCGGATAACACAACCCCCGTTTTGCAAAATTCTTCCTCGAAAATTCAAACAATTTTCTAAATTTTTGAAAATTTTTTTTTTCTATGATCAAGTATATTTTGGTTTAAAATTAATCCCAAGTCTGATCATTAATTTTAAACGATTTTCTTCTAAAACTTTTTTCTAAACCCAATCCACTTTTTTTCCCTGTGCATCTGTAATTTTTTTCATATTCTACAACGGCATTTACATACATTTGTTAAACAATTAGTACATTTATCAAATTATTGCACAGACCGGCAGTGGAATTCTCAGTACGATGAATTCCATAATGCCAATAATTTGTTTTACCACGCGAGTGACTACTACCGCCACCATCGGAACTAATGTGAACTACATGCTGCTTCGCATGATTTCTGGGGGGCTATTCTCAATAAAAAGCCGCTTTTTCCACCGCTTTTTCAAAACTGCGATTTTCTGCCGTGAGGGGGCGACACCATACTAAATGACACGAAGTAATGACTTTGGAAACGCCTTATGCGCAAATGCCCCTCCATCTGTAATTTTTCATTTTAGAGCAGCTATAATTTATATTGGAGTAAAGTATTAGTAATTGACTTCAACACGTGTTACAAATGAAATAAATATTTGACCGATCAATTAGTGAATAGAATTGACTGCCTATAGGCCACTGAGGGTAGATATTGATGCTGGTAAATATCTCGGCTTCGATTTTTGATGTCGGAGGGAAAGTGGAATTTCACACAGCCATCGTATAAAATCCTTGCTAACCCTGTTAATATTTTCATCAATAAAAGCCAACAAATAAATCCTATGAACCAATTGAACCTGTAGTATTTATTGAACACCGAGTCCGGCAAATCCTCCAGTGGATTTGAGGTACGTCTAATTGTCCTACGTCGCGCATTCAATAATCTATATAAGCCCCGTTGATGGACTTCGGCTTCTTCATCAACTAACACTGCACCTGTTATATTATCCGCCATCATCATCGTTGTTTTGGTTTAAATTTCCCTAAAGTTGTCTTATCATAGCTCTCTCAAATGTCAAAAAAATCTGACAGATTTGAGGTTTAAAATGCGTTCACAAAGGCATCAATTCGTGTCATTTAATATCGTGTCGCCCCCTCGCGGCAAAAAATCGCTGCTTCGAAAAAGCGCCGGAAAAAGCGGCTTTTCGTTCAGAATAGCCCCCCAGTAGTCAAAATTCACTTGACCGGGCTTACCGCTTCGCTACTGACTTTTTATTTTTTTTGTATTCAAACAAACCGCCTATGCTCCATATCTCTTGAACGAATTACCGGATTTTGTTCTTTGTTATTGATAGTGTTATTCTTACCTCAGTTGAGTTTTTATTGTTTATTTGCATAGATCCCTATTCAGAAAACATGTAATTTTTTTCATATTCTGCAAGGGTTTTACATATATTTGTTGAGAAATTAATATAATATTGTCAAATGGTTGCACGGACAGGGAATGAAATTTTCTTTAGGATGAATGTTACAACTCTAATGAACTGTTTTACCACGCGAGTGACTACTATCGCCTCAATCGGAATCAGTCTGAACTACATGCTGCATCACATGATTTTAGGTGTTCCACCAGCCCGCTGTTACAACCGCCGAAACTATACAACGTAGAAAACTGCTGGCAATTCCTGCATGCGAAAGTGAGAATTCGAGTTGTGCTGCCAACTCAATGGCTTGAGTGCGACCGTTTTCGTTTAGAAGATAATGAAAATGCGAAAAATGTGTATGCCCGTTCGTTGCTATATGCATATCTTCGTAAATATTGAACGGAGTAAATTAATAATTGCATCAGTGGAAAGCGGATTCGTGATTTATATAGTGTAACTAAGGACAGTTTTCGTCTAAGTGGGCGAATTTTTCATTAATTGATGGAAAATCAGTTGAGGGTAGTGGAAGGGGAAGTTGTGCCGTGTACAGATACTTGGTAGCTCTCGTCGGTTTGTTCTTGTGAGATTATGAGGCGCGACTTGGACCGATACACACCACGCCGCCGCGCTTCCGCGTATCTCGATCATTATTCTGCCGGCGGACGATGACAATGCCACGGTGGTTATGGACAAGGACGACTACGCCGGAAAACCCAGTGCGATGTTGGATGACTCCAGAGTTGACCCTAACCTCAGGAGGTTTCCAACTCGTACAATTGAGGGAAAAACTGCTAATCTCCTGAGGAAGGCTGGTCGCTCGGCCGATCTGACGAAAGTACTCACTCCCAAAGAATCCTTTCCCCCCAGACTCTATGAACTCCCGAAAATCCATAAAGAGTCTGTTCTTCTCCGTCCCATTATCAGTAACATTGTAGCGCCAACTTAACAACTGGAGAAGTTTTTTACGAAACCACTCCAAAAATTGACTGGCTTGAATGGTTCGTACATTTAGAACTCACTGGATTTCATTAATAAACTGACAAACCTCTGGACTTCTTCAGATGGTGTTCTATTAAGTTTTGATGTGGAATTCCTCTTCACAAATGTCCCAATCCCAGCAACCTCGGAAATCATCATGAAATCCAAGGACATCTCTCCCCAATTCTGGTCCTTGATGGAGCACTGCTTGACTTCTACATATTTCCAATTCGAAGGAGAGTACTATGAGCGAAAATCGGGAGCAGCAATGGGTTGTCCCATGTTTCCGATCATTGCAAATATATTCATGGAAGACTTTCAGAACGAAATATTCAATTCAGCACCTCTGAAACCTACTGTATGGCTCAGGTATGTGGACGATACCTTTGTCATGTGGCCAAATGGGAAGACTGATCTAAACCGTTTCTTGGAGTTCTTGAAATCTCAGCATACGAGCATCAAGTTCACTATGAAAATTGAACAAGACGGATGTCTTCCATTCCTAGATGTCCTGGTTCGACGCAACCAGGATGGCACTCTAGGCCACGAGGTGTATCGCACGCCAACCCACACAGATAGGTATCTCAATGCTACCTCCGATCATCATTCCTCCCAGAAAAACTCCGTAATTAGCTCCTTAATGTACCGAGCACTGACAATTTCTCAATCATCCAAAGTCACCAGTGAAGTAGACCATCTTGAGACAGCTCTAACGAAGAATGGATATAGCATCCAACAGATTCGAAAGATTCAGCAGAGGCTACGGAGCACACTCTCATCTCCCCAAGAGGAGACTAATCCTGAGGAAAACCAGGAAAGACCTAAAGTGGCTCTCCTCCCCTATCTGAGAGGCACAACGGACCGTATAAGTAAAATACTCGGCAAACATAATATACGAACGATTTTCCAACCTCCAAAGAAGATCGGTCAGATGCTGCCAAGTGCGAAGGATCCAAGACCACCCCTGAGTACACCAGGAGTGTATGAGGTTCCCTGCTCATGCGCAAAAGTGTATATTGGAGAAACCGGGGGGAAGATCAGTACACGGATCAAGAAACACCAGCGGTGTTCCAAATACGGTCGCATAGAACAGTCTGCCCTGGTTGAACACTGGATGGACTTTGGACATACTATCCAGTATGATTAAGAAAGAATGTTGGCCAAATCTCAAGGATATTTCGAAAGCAAATTTCGAGAGGGCCTGGTGATCCATAAAAACCCTAACCTCAACAGGAACACAGGATATCAAGTGAACCCTATTTGGAAAATCGTCCTTCCGGTTTTTTAATTGATCGGGTGATCAATTAAAAATGATTGCCTAACCGCCCCCCCCCCACCACCTCACAACCCCACCACCATCGCAGTGAGGGCATAGAAGGTCTATCCCCACGCATCGGAGCTAAGAATCGGAGCTCATAGCCCTGAAGATGCAGACTGCAATGTTTGCAAAACGTCGGCGAAACGCTGAAACCAAACGCGGCATTCATTCGGAAGCCAATGATATCATAAGTACAATATATTTTATTACATTGCGAAGTTCCTCGCAGTAAGAATTAAAATGTCATCGAGGTTTTATCCGTTTTTTGTAGTTATCATTTTTCCCTGCACAAGGATCTTTTTTTGTTCCATAATAACTGTCAAGATTGCCCTAATTCTCCTCAAATCGGATATTTTTGTTAGTCAACGAACGATAATAGGAGAAGGCTCAGTCTTTGGAGAAAAGTCAAAATAATGTAGAAAAATGATTACGATGATTTTTATTGAATTTTTTTTTGCCATTGATTGGAAATGTCTGGAGTAAACTTAGATATTTCAGAATTCAATACCAATTTTCATATTCTGAAAACTTTCTTCTCTACCTTATGCATACATCTATATTTATTCTCTCATTTTACTTATTTTTGCTTCCGAATGAAAGCTATGTAATTGTAATTCTTTTTCGATTTCCGAATTTCGGGTCGAAATGCCTAAAAATGTCATGAAATATGAAGCAGTGATGTTTTTAAAAAATGTCTGTATGTATGTATGTATGTCTGTGGTCATGTGTGTGCGTATGTCCACAATTGCCTCCATAACTCGAGAACGGTTAGTACAAAGAACTTGAAATTTCGGTTGCTATCTGGTACTATTGATACTCAAAACTGGGCTAAATTTCAGCTCGATCGGTTGAGCGGTTCCTGAGATACAGCGATTCCTCAAAAATCGTTTTTTGTGGATATCTCCTGAACCATTCAACCAATTCGAGTTTTTTTTTCAAAATACTCATCATGATGATACCTATCTAAATGGATCAAAAAAAGACCATTACACCCCAAGCAATGTGGTTTTATTCTCGTTTTTTCATTTTTTTCGCTGAAATTGCTTGTAAACATGATAACTTGAAAAATAATCGAGATAGAAACTTCAAACTTCAAAGGATTTCAGGTCTTATGATAGTAAAGTTTGGTATTTTGGATGAGCAAAATCGGATTAGTAGTTTCGGAGATATTCAACTTTTTATGTGAAACTGTTTTGCTCAATATCTCAAAAACTATACAAAATGTTCGTCTTTATGTCATCTATCTGCATCAATTAAAATATGTATACCCCTCTATAGAAACTTTTCAAGATATTGCCATGTTTGTATTTTTTTGGTCAGAATTTACTCTTGAAAACTATAACATGGATTAAAATCAGGAAAACCTTTTGAAACATTAACTACTAGTTAGGACTGTCAAATAACATTCCTATATCCAATTTTAGGTCAATATATTCAATAGTTACTGAGATAGAACAATTTATCAAGGATTCTTAAGAAGACAAGGATCAACGCATCTATATTTAATTGTTCATTTTCACTCTAGGTTGACTTAGAAAGATCATATCACATAAAAAAAAATTTTTTTTTTTTCACTTTATCGAAATAGAGAAAATCAGGTAACGGTTTTATGACCACCGCAGCCGCACGCTACCCATGTAACCACTAGTATTACGCATATTTACTTATTCTCACTCCCTATTTATTCTAATCAACTACCTGAACATAGTCTCTGTATACATACGTATGTGGAGAGAAAAGAAGAGACAAAAAATCGAAAAATTCAATGAGAATGAGGAATTAGAAAGAAGAAAATCCCATTGCAGCCAATCGAGATTCGAACTCGGGTGTCCCATTTACGCGACAGGGATCCTCCTGAGTTACCATCAACCACCGCACTTCTCCATTCCATTCGGAAGTATACTACTAATAGAATTGGTAAAAACTAAAATTGAAGTAAACAAATTTACAGAAAAAGTCCCAGTCATGAGTGATCTGTCAGATAGCTTCCGTCATACTGCTTGTTATTATTTATTTCTGCATCCAGGATACATAGCCCCATTGCACGGGGAAGTTTGAAAATACAAAATTATCAGGAAAGATTTTATAATAGAATAGTAAGTAATTTACACATATGTGCATTCAGAGCAATTGCTTGTGCACAAGTGTGTGTAGGGAGGAACATTAGAGAAGATACGTAAGACACCAAGAGCCGGTGCAGAATCTGATTTAATTCATGTACACAAACTAATTGATTTTTGTGATAAGCACGTTGACGTGTTTTAAATATCAATTTAGCGCTATATTGTAAAACATTTTCTTGCAAAGTTGTATATGTGTTTCCTTTCAGTGTAATTTGCATTGAAGATAATCTCACTGAGTGATATGTTTACAAAGTTAGGGAAGTTGTTGAGCAGATTTGTCCGTAGATCAGACGTCACTCCACAGAATAAAAAAAATTGTTCAATAGAATCAAAATTATGCACATCACAGAATTGCATATTTTATCTGGCTTAAATAGTACTTTCTCTATGTCTGCATAAAAATAACAATCAAACTTATTTGTAAATCTTTGTTGAGCAAGGGTTGTTTTAGTATGTAGATTTTTGAGATTCAGTTAGATAACCAGATCTGCAAGCGAAGTCTAGGGTTTAGGGTTGCGGAATGAGCTGGCACGAGGATGGAGACATCCATCTCTGGAGGTCCTCCTCTCGGAGAATGTTTTCGTATATTTCGAAAACTTCCATATTTTTATCCGCGAGAGCAACATGATCAATGTTAATCCAGAGATCACCATGACCCGTTAACATGAGAAATTCCTTGAATCGAGAGGCCCAGTTATTTGTGTTATCATAATTCGGATTGCGACAGGGATGAATCAGTCTGGTCAAGCAAACTTTAGTTAGAAATGAATTACTGTGCTTTATCATCTTAATCACCTAATCCCACGTTAGCTTCATGATATGGTATTTTATTTGCGTTAGGTAAGTCTCAAGCCTGAGAGCCCAGCCTGGAGTACATTTTGGTAGGTTAAGCACATGCTGAAATAAGTCCCCGTTCTGCTTTTTCAAGGACCTCAGTATGAAGGAGGCCCCAAATCGGGACAGCAAAGAGGAGCGTATAGGAGACCAGGGTATTGAAAAGCGTTGCATATGTATGCCAGGAGTTTATATTCAACGTAGAGTGTCCATTTAGCGCACCCCCAGCGGGCATTTTGGACTTAGCTAGAGTATGTCTGGCAGCCTCATTGCCAAGCGCACTCCGCGAGAGAGGGACACCCAAGTAAATATATGATTCAACAAACTTCAGCTCTGACACATTGTAGAGGGTAAATCTGGAGGCACGATTGTTGATTCTGCCGAATTTCTTAAAGGCCATGGTATAAGTTTTAGATACATTGATTGCGAAGCCATTCAGATCATAATACCCAGCGAGGACGTTGAGCGCTCTCTTCAATTTAATGTATGAGTCTACAAGTATAACAGTATCATCAGCGTATAGGAGCATTAAGACATCTGTAATACCATCAATATTTAACCCTAAAATCGATTTTTCTCGGAAAAATTTATCAAAATCTGCAATATAAAGAATAAATAAGTGACCGCTAAGCGTCTCACCCTGGAGAACACATTCTGTGGTCTCAAAGTTTTCAAAAAGTTGATTGTTACATCTTATCTGAATGTTTACCTTATAAGACAGAGATTTTATGACTGTTGGAAGTTTTGAGCTCATACCTAGATCACTCAGCTTGGACCAGAGTCTGTCATAGTATATCGCGTCAAAAGCACGGTGAAAGTCCAGAATGAAGAGAGTAGTTATTAAGCACCATTATGTATTCAATACTTATTCCTGCCACGTAGATTATCTGTGTAAAAATTATACATTTCCAGTATGAATAATGATTTATTTCGTTTATTCTTTGCATTCAATATTTACATTTTTCTGAGATTAATCCATATTGTTTTCATTTTTCTGGGTCACAACTAATGAGATCCAAATTCTGTCCAACGATTCTCTGGTTATCCATTTTTCGGTTTCCACCGAATTATTTATTCCACACACACACTCACAGATGCGCATGCACTCGCACTAGCTTCACTCGCATGCACGCATAGCCTACGCACAGCTGATCTGCTCGCTCACCTCAGATGAACATTGGCTTTTCACCTCTGACACGTGAGGCGCCACTTGATTGACAGGTGTCGTGTGAATTTAAATTGGGGCACGTTCGGGCCTTCGATGATTGACACCTGCCACTTTGCGGTCCTTTAATCGCTCTGATTTGCATTTCGACCAGCCCATCATATACATTATGTCCTGCGACTATATTGTTTTCTGTGAGTTCCATGTATGAATTGATCTACATCATTAATTTCTGTGAACTGCGGCTTATTAAATTATTGTGACCTGCGCGAATCTCTTTGATCATCTCGATTCACCCAATAAGTGTGAATGTTGACTAATGTTGACTAAAGTGACGCTATTGACCAACGTGCACGTGTTGTGATTTTCTGGCCCTTCTCATACTTCCGTAAAAAACCGTTTTTATCTCGCCCATCGCTTCCTTATTCCATTCAAACCACATCCATATAGTAGTTCTCTTTTGTTCTTTTCATTATAATTTACAGCACAATCTTGCACAATCAACTACTGTAGACGCTTTTGTGGAAACATGGGGGTATAATCTGGCGGACCAGGTAGAGATTCAGATTCTCTATTTGTTCCATGATGAGGAAGAAATGTGAGAGTTGGGAAAGAACTAGAGTGCCAGGGCCAATTCTTTACTCTTCAGTGCATTTAGAGAGGATAGCTGGGGCAACGCATTTTCTTGCCGTTATTGACACTCAAATCTTCTGAACCTTATATTTCCTGATTCACACATACTGATAGTGATATCTTCAGGCCTTTGTTGTTCTTAACACTGAGATTTTTACCATTAGATTTCGCCCCTTAAAATTGGTGACCTTAAAAAATATTGAATTATCGAGCTTTTGAAGTTTATTATTTCAAACCTCTAGAATGAGGGCAACTCTCTATTCTCTGCGGTTTCCAAGGAGTAAATAGGTCTGTCATGATTGTATATCCAGTGGGCCTTCCAGAAATTGGACACTTCAATGGTGTAAACCGTATATATTCGGATTCATACATTTTGACTTTTCCATTTTCAGACCCTTATTTTTCCTAACCCTTCGATTTTGATCCGTAAAATTGGCGACCCTAAAAAATGTTGAAACCTCAAGAATAGAATAGAATAGAATATTCGCGGCTGGTCACTTCAATCACTTAAAAACAGTAGAGAGTTGACAGTTGCCCTCACCGAGTATTCCACCCTAACAATCTATTAGGTGTATGACTTAATTCTCGGCCTTTTTTTGACCATTTTGACATTCATTTATGAAAAAATAAATACAGATCTAATCTCGAAAATAATCGCCATCACTTTGCACGCCTTTCTCCCATCTATCGGGCAATTATCATATTCCGGCTCGGAAAAAAGATGGTGGTTTTGTTTGGATGAACTCATCAATGCTCTGCCGGTCTTCTTCAGGAGATTAGAACTGAGTATCCACCAGGTGATGCTGTAGCGCCCGAAAAAGGTGATAGTCAGAAGGTGCAAGGTCTGGAGAATACGCATGTGGAAGAATTCCCAGTCCAACGTGGAGATAACTTTCAGGGTTTCTTTTGCTATGTGTTGCCGCTCGTTTTCCTGCAGCAAAATTACTTGCCTCGTACCAGTTCACTACCAGTGAAAGGTCTCTTTCCTCAATAGCATCCCTCAATTTTACCAGTTGGTCCTGATAATGCTTAGCAGTGACGGTTTCTCCCTGTCAAAGTATCTCATAATAGATTACAACTTTGGAATCCCACCAAATGCACAACAACAATTTTTTCCCATGGATGTTCGGTTTTGCAGTACTCGTTGACGGCTCCCCCGGATGAATCCACGACTTTCGCCTCTTAGGATTGTCGTAATATATCCACTTTTTATCCCCAGTCACAATTTTATGTAAAAAGTCTTTTCATTTGAATCTGGTCAGTAGGCACATGGCAATTTCACAGCGTCGACTTTTGTGTTCAACGACGACCTTCCTTCCGTATCCTCAATTCTTTTTAAACGCCGCGAAATAGCTGATTGAGTCACTCCAAAAGTATCAGCATGCTCCTGTTGTTTGCCAGTGATTTTCATTGAGTAGGTTGTCCAACTCCTCGTCCTCAACGTTTTTTGGTTGCCCAGGACGTTCTTAATCCTGGAGACCAAAATTTCCATCCCTAAATTTTTCAAATCACTTTTCATATGTATTATAAGATACAGCACTCTTTCTCAAGACCGAACAAATCATTTCTTGTGCTTCTGCAGCAGTTTATCCAAGTTGGAAGGTGGAAAGAAGGGAGTGCCTTAAGTGCTGCTTGTTGAACGACTTTTTTATTTGCTATGTTTTTTGAGGTTGTGTTAGAATAGAATAGAATAGAAAAAGTGTGCCTGGTCACTTAAAGCGCCCAGAGTCACCTAAATCATACGGTCCTTTGTAACTTCCGCCTTAGTTTCGGTCAGTCACACAGCCCCAGCCCTGTGTTTCTCACTAGGCTAATAAGGCTGGTGACAGCCGCTTGTTGTAAGTCCTCTGGTTCCAGGAAAGCCTGGCCCCAGATTTTATAGCGACGGAGTGCTAATAGGGGGCATTCACATAAAATGTGGATGACGCCCTCCTTATCGCCTCCGCACAGTCTGCAGTCTTCTTGTTCTGCAAGTTTCATCTTGAACAGATGAGCTCTGAGAGCTGTATGACCCGTAAGGAGCCCTACTGCTACCCTCAGATCCCCTCTGTGCAACTCCAGAAGCTTTCTGGTCCTAACTCTTAGTTGCCCTCTCATAAGCAGTTTCGCTTGTCTGCAGGTCGCAACTTTCTCCCAACGCCTGACATGATCCCGCTGGAAATGATCTTTAATAAGAGTTTTTCCCACTGCGAAGGGCATGCCAAGCAGGCCGTGTGAGGGCACACTTTCTGTACCCTCCTTGGCCAGCTTATCTGCCTCTTCATTACCCAGAATCCCATGGTGACCTGGCACCCAGGTTACGGTGACCCGGTTGTTTTTACCCAGTGTGTCCAATGCCTGCATGCATTCCCACACCACCTGTGACTCTGTAGTGGGTTTTTCCAGGGCGTGTATCGCCGCCTGGCTGTCACTGCAGATGAATATTTTCATCTTTTTTGTGTCTCTCGCGTTCAGATACTCTGCACACTTAAGTATGCCCAGCATCTCTGCTTGAAAGACGGTTGAATGATGGCCCAGCGGAAAACTCTCTCCGAAGCCATCTTTCAGACGGTAGATGCCTGCCCCAAAACTTTCATTGAAGCCAGAGCCGTCCGTAAACCAGTAGTCCTCTCTTGGTCCTGGTTTACGTTTCGAGTCTAGCCACTCCTGTCTGGGTGGTATACTCGTTCTGAAAGTTTTCCTGATCTGATACTTCCTAGGAATCCTATCCGTCTTACCTATGAAGGGTCGATCATTGATTAGGCTAAGCCTTGTATGGCCTTGGCCCGTCATCTTCCATTCTAGTTGGCACCTTAGTCTATATGCAGTTGTGGTAGCACAACTCACAACCCTAAGGTCGAGGGGTGGGATACTGAGTGCTATTTCTAGCGCCTCAGTAGGTGTCGATTTCATGGCTCCTGTTGCAGCCCTCAGGAAGGTTCCCTGTAGGCTTTTCAACAGGTTCCTTGTTTCCGTCTTACTCACCCTCGGCCACCAAACGACCGCAGCGTATAACAGTCTCGGAAGTAGAACTATTTGGTAGAGCCAGAGCATCATTTTAGGATTGAGTCCCCATGTCCTGCCCACAGCTCTCCTGCATGCCCACATAGAGGCAAACACTTTATTTCTCTGAGTACAGATATGTTCTTTCCAGCTGAGTTTATTATCCAGGAGGACACCCAGATATTTCACTCTGCTGGTGTAGTTAATCTCCGAGCCATTTAGCTTCAGAGGTTGGATCTTTTCCAGTTTATAATTTCTGGTGAAAACCAGGACTGTTGTCTTGGCTGGATTTACCGATAGGCCAGTTTCCCTGCACCAGTCCTCAATGATATTAAAGGCTGTTGCCATCAGGTCCCTTAGCACCCTCAGAAATCCGCCTTTCACAACAACTGCCACATCATCGGCGAAACCGATGACGTATAAGCCGGCCTCACTTAGTTGATTTAGAAGTCCATCTACAATCAGGTTCCATAGCAGGGGCGAGAGAACTCCCCCCTGCGGACAGCCCCTAGTCGGACGTCCCTCCACACATGCCCTCCCATGTCCTGCCGACAGTCTTCTGCTTTTCAGCATGTTTTGTGTCCAAGCAATGATAGTCTTGGACACCTGTCGTTCTTCCATGGCTTTTTCTATAGCCGGATTCGAAGTGCTATCAAAAGCCCCCTCAATATCCAGAAAGGCGCCTATGGCAAAACCCTTGACCGCCAGTTGTCCCTCAATCAGTCCCACCAGGTGATGTAAGGCGGTATCTGTTGATCTTCCCTCCCTGTATGCATATTGACAGGGGGAGAGGGGTCTGTCAGCCAAGGGCCAGGCCTTGATGTGTCTATCCACCAGTTTCTCCAGGGTCTTCAGGATGAA
>NW_021680663.1:280980-378226 GCF_001412515.2 Diachasma alloeum
CTCCCATGGTTTCCGTGTGGCTGCCATCTGGTGCCTGTAGGCTCCCTAGATATGAAGTCTTGTTTGTTCCAAGGATTTTGGCCAGCCTAGAGATCTCCAATTGACTCTCCACATTGCTTGTGAAAGCCCTCCAGCAGTCCTCTTTGGCTGCCTTTATTGCCTTGTTGTAATCTGCGAGCGAGCCTCTGTAAGTTTTCCATGCGTCTTCCTTACGGGGGCCCGCTCTCATGTTCTTAGCTTTGTTAAAAGCTTTTCTAGCTTTGCTCTTCAGCCCACCGAGCCTCTCTGACCACCAAGGAGTCTCAGTGGGCTGCCCTTTCGGGATAAGCTTGCAGTTTGTTTCGAAGGAGTCCATGATGGCCTGGTTTAGGGCAATCGAAGCCTCCTCCAGCTGCTTTTTGTTGTTAAATCTGAGGATGATATCCCTGAGATTGTCAGATAGACTCTCTCGGTAATTTCCCCAGTTTGTTCGTCTTGGGTTTCTCACCCATTCCGTTTCTTTCACTGTGTGGATGGACATTCTTATGGTTTGATGATCGGACGCTGAGAGGTCCTTTGAGACCCTCCAGTCCCCAATCATGTCTGCCACTCTATCCGTCCCCAGAGTGATATCTATGACCTCCTGTCGTCTCCGATCTATGAAGGTAGGTTCTGACCCCCTATTAAGGATGTTTAGACCGGCCCCCATTATGAATTCCTGGAGGCTTTCCCCCCTGCCGTTAATGCCGGTGCTCCCCCATGCTACATGGTGCGAGTTGGCATCACAACGTAGCAGGAGTTCAAGTCCCCTTTCCTTCACATGGTTGCGTAGGTCCGTTACTTTTTTCGAAGGAGGTGGTTCAGCCGAGTCATAGGGCATGTAAACTGACCCTACAACCAGGCTCATTTCCTCGCCTTGTCCCAGGCCCAGATCCACTTGTGCCACAGCCAGGTCTCCCTCACTAGCCTGTGAACAGAAGAAAGAGTCTAGTCCTTTAATAACAATGCAAGATCTAATTTTCTCCTGAGTGTTTGCGTGATAGATTCTGCCACAACCACTGAGGCCCTTAATAGCATTGTCCACTATCCATGGTTCCTGGATCATTGCTATGACAGTCTGCATCCCAGCTAACAGCCTGACTAGAGTAGCCGAGGCTGCTTTGCTGTGGTGCAAATTTATCTGTACAATGTGCACCCGGGTTGCAGCCATAATGATGACTACTTTCCTGGTACCTCTATGTACCCTTCTTCTGACTTTCACCACGGTCTTTCGCAAGCAGCTTGACAGTAGCTTTTTGAATCCCGCAGTGCAGTCTGAAGTTGCAGGCTTTCAGAACAGAGAGTGATCGGTCGTCTATCAGCGCAACGAAGTGGGCACTTTTCGCGTCCCTACTCTCACTGCCCCGAGCGACAACCCACTCTCTGGCCTGCAGTCCTGCATTTTGTTTCTCAAGGAAGCACAGTGCTTCTTGAGCGGTTAGATCTGGGTCTTCCACGTGTTGTACAAACCTGTGCTTCTTGGGAAGCTCCGAGGCTGCGACCACACGTACAGTAAGTCCAGCTATTTTGTTTTCGGGGAAAAGGCTTTTCAGCCAATTTCCCGTTTCCTCATCAGTGCAGCACACCATTGCCACACCTTCTCTTTCCCAGACACCGTTGAAGGTGGGTGCTTTCACCCCGTCAGGTAACGCCAGAATGGCCCTCTTCAGGAGTTTCTTCACCTCCGTTACCTCTTCAGTGCCCAGTTTCTGATCCGGATATGACTCCGGCATAACTGCAAACTTGAATGAGCTCGTAGTGTTCTGAGCATATGTGCCCTGATCCTGCGTTCTCATTCTCTTTTCTTTCGGTCTGACTGAGGGGCTTGGCGTAGTACGCTCTGATGGAAGGCGTTTTATTGCCTTCCTCGTAGCCCCCTCCCCCCTCCCCTCATCGACCTTCGTTGCTGCATCCGTCAAGGTTGCAATCGCCCCCGAGGTTTGATGCAGCTTCGCTCTCTTGCGACGTCTTCTCTCGGCTCCACTCAGTCTGACCCGATTCACATCGGTACCAGACTGGTCAGCCTTGTCAGACTTCGTGTGTTCGCCATCGCTGGCCCCACCCTAAGTTGTTTTTTCAATATTAAGATTTTTTAAATTGGTTTCCATTTTAGTCCCACGAGTACCGCGGTTAAGGGTTTTCATCTGGTGCATTGCCGCGATTGCCCAGGGCTTGGCTTGTCTCGGGTGGGTTACACCCAAGACTACTCTCAGAGGGCGCCCAGGTTTCTGAGAGGCACCGTTAGTGACACAGCTCCCCCTGTGCCACGCATCCTTAGGCACGGTATGGCCAAGGCCATGGCTTACGCCGCTCACACACATGGATTGGGTGGACTCCTCTTAGCGACCGCGGGCAGCGGTAGTCCTTAAGACCTCCACCGCCGGCGACCGAGCCCCCTCGCTACGACAAAGTGGGAACCCTGTAGAGGGGGTTGAGGTTGTGTTAATCGAACCACAATCGGACTTGAGTGATTTGATAGCTCACATATGGCCCTTCAAAACGCCCTTCATTGCGGGAAATTTTTTAAATTTAAATAAGAGTTTAAATCAACTTAATCTAAGGGCCGAGAATTAAATCATATACCTAATACACTGTAGAAACTGTAGAGAGCAGAGAGTTGCCCCACCACGCGTCCGCCCCCAACGATGGACTCCGTAGATACTGTACAGTGTAGAGAGTTACCCCCCCCCCCACAAGCATCCGATTTTATCTATTTACTCCCTAAAAAATACGCAGAGCAGAGTTACCCTTATTTGAAAGGTCAGAAAAAATAAGATTCAAATGTTCAACGTTCTAACATTTTTTATGATCAGCAATTTTCAGGGTCAAAATCTGAGGGTTAGGATCAATAAGGTTCTGCGAATATAAGGTTCACTACGTACGACTCAGGTATGAATGAGATTCAGAATATTTAAGAGCCAAAACATCCGAGGGTCAAAAGATCTACGGACCGGGAGTTATAGGGCCCAAAAATTATACGTTTCAGAAGATTAAGAGGTCACAATTTTCAAAGGACAGAAAATCCTTCGCCTTAGCCATCCACTGTTTGAAAGCATTGAAGAGTAGAAAACTGACCCCGTCACTCCACCACTCTCCTTACTCTCATATGTCTCACTACTCGTCAAACAAATAGACTGTTGCCTTACTCTCTACCATCTCTTACGAAGGTGTATTAGGGGAATAAAAACTCAATGTAGATTCATCAACTATGCTACATTGAAGTACGCTTTATCGCTGTACAAAAAAAGTGAAAAAACATTCTTTTTAATTAAAAAAATTTCAATTCACCCCATGTCCTCACACGACAGCGACAGAAAATATGACGCACTCGGTATCACTCCTCTATCTACGGCTAATACGTTTCCTCGGCAAATACACGCCGGGAATGTTAGGTGTGAGGGAAATGGAAGAGAGGCGCATTGGTACGCTCATCCCAGTGGCACTTGCCTCTGTCCTGCGCGAGTTCATGTATCGATTCCGGTTCGATATACAAAGTATTGGTATCACGTTTTTTTCAACTCCATTTTCACTTTGTGGGATTCTCATATATTCAGGATTCATTGAATGTTAGATCATATTCGACTTCAGCTTATCCTATTAATCCTTTCATATTGGATGGTCTGGAAATAGAACAGTTTTTAAAAATTAATTACAAAACGATCCTTGATTTGAAACTGTTTTTGTGCCTGATGTAGGTAATGATCACCCTGAGTTAGGGGGGGGGGCGGGAGTGTAACAATGGTCATCAGCTCAGCTTCTTCTTTCTTCTAACCCTAAGGGCTTTATCCTCTCACTCTTGTAGAGACAAGTGCCAAACCAGCTCGGCTGTTTGAGAATCTCTCTCTCCCCAATACATCTCGCCTTGACTAGCCGAAGTCTTGTTCTCTCTCTACGTACCTATAAAGAGTTGTCGATTATTATCTTACTCTAATCATTCTTTTATATTTTCCACGAACCCGAGGTTTTCTGCACCGCAGTAGTCTTGTGCGACTCAGTCTATTTAAATGCCCAACCGCTTAATATTATTTGTAGAAATAAGTGCCTTATGCCGACTGTAATGTTTGGGTGAGTTAGGCGTTGCTCCGGCGGAAATCCGAGTGGAGCTGCGTTTAACGCGGTTAGTACTTGGATGCTTGACCGCTCAGGAACACCTTCGCCGGAAGATAGGCACGGTGTAGTGGCCTATATGCCCCTCTAGTCAGTGTAACAGAAGGTCACATTAGGGCTCTGCAGAATCGGCCAGCTCTACGATTGGGATTTTCCATGATTTCCCGTGCAGTCCCAGCCCGGATGGGGTACAGTTAAGAGGAGGATGGCCCATGGTAACGCAGAAAAAAATATGAACAGAGAAGTGGGAGAGGCAAGGCAGAAGAATGGGGAGCCCATAAAGCCGTAACGGCATTAGGATAGAAATATGAAAAAAGTGTCTCATCTGCTGCAAGGGGGGGGGGAGTTAGTCTTGATATTTTCTATCTAATTGACAAGAAAATTCATTTCACCTCAGAAGTTTAAAAAAAATCAAAGAAGCATCTTGAAGATCGACAATTTTTTTAGATTTTTGTAGAAGCTATTGAAGCAAAAGATCTCATCATCTTCCATTTTACGGCGAATTTTACGATGTAGAGGAAACCGGGGCAAAGCGGGGTAGCACAGACAAAGAGGCGGATGTCAAAACTTCTACCATACTTCTATTGCTTTTTAACAATCACTATTCAGATTTTAAAATTATCAACTTGCGTCTTCAACGGATTACGGTTGGAAGCACAGCGGCGTAGAATCCAAAAACTTTAGAATAATTATAAATGTTGTTTCTTTGTTTCTCATCTTCGAATCTCCAAAAAACGAGACAAAAACTCTAAAAACTGTGGGGAAGGTCTGGATTAATTGATTTTTCCTTCCGAATGGAAGCCTTGTAATCGGTCATTTTCACGATCTTCAAATTTTTCTTGGAAATGACGTAGAATGTCATGAAACCTAAAGATATATTTTTAGAAAATGCGTGTATGTATGTCCGTATGTGCGTGCAGATTTTTCGCAAATTTTTTATAAATCTCAACAAAAAGACAAGTACAGTTGCAGATATAAATCTGTAATTTTGGAATATCATTGCTATTATTTGGAAGCAGCTCAGGGCGCAGTTTCAGCCCAATCGGTCAAGTAGTTTTTGAGATAAAGCAATTTCCCAAAAATCGTTTTTCCTCAATATCTCAAAAACTACGTTACCTAATTGAATTTTTTTGACGTAAAAGTGTTCCTCGTGATAATATCTACCAAATCAAGTCACAATATCTCTACAAAACTAGGGACAGTTTGATGATAACTGGCCCTGTTCATTTATATCATAAAATTGATGTATACACGATAAATCCCGAAGAAATTGAGATAGGACATTGAAATTTGGTGAGGTTGTAGCTCTTATGATATTACAGAATGATTTCGTGAGAAGGCGAAATCAAACGAGTGGTTTAGAAGATATTCAACTTTTTGTGAAAAACTGTTTTGCTCAATATCAGATTTCAATTATTTTGTTCAAAATACTCATCTTGGTGCCACCTATCGAGATAAATCCTAATATGAATACTCATCTGTACAAAGTTGCCGAGACATTCACGTTTTTTAATTTTTTCTATCTCATTGTGAATTTGACGTCCCGTAATCCACGTAAAAGGTCGAATTAATCCCATAAAATTTTGGCTACTAATCAGTATTATCGGGTCTCACTTCTGTACAACATTTTGGGTCGATCGATTCAGTACATCATGGCATAGAGCCATTTATCTAAAAATGGTTTTTTCTAAAAAATGACATATGGTCACTTTATCGACGATTTTCGTATCTGGATGATTAAAAAAGTCATCCAAAATTAAATTATGGTCATTTCTAGTTTATATGATATTGTTAAATATTAGTCGGTTTCGTAATAAATGAATGTTTATCAAAGATTTTGTGGCGAAAAAGATGATGAAAAGAAATACAAAAAGATGTGACTCGTCCGCAGAATAGGATTAATGATGGAAGAATTTCAAGAAAAAAAGAGACGATCTTACATGATGGTGGTTGAGAGGGCGGTAAACGGCAAATACGCAAAACTATTCCCTCTCTTGAAAAGTTGTCGCCCGGACAATTGTAGTGAAATTTCAGTTAATTAATAACTGAAATGATACTTCAATTATCTGGGGTCTTCAACCCAACTCTTTTTCAAAAACCCAGACGGAAAATAACCAAAAGGGAGAAGGTTTGATACGAAACATGTTTGGTGAATGACTAGATTTAGGGTGGATGTGGGATGAAAATGTGGAGGGAGTTGTTGGGAAAATTACTGATGAGCTGGATTTAAAAAATCACACTTTATTTTGTGGGATCGAACCACTTTGTCAAAACTTATGTACACTCTTTGGTAATATGTTATTTCACTGGTGATAGTCTAATTTCACTGATGATTGTCTTTGCACGTTAATTTGGTGAGTCACTGAATTTAAACTAAATTTAATCAATAGAGGTGACGTACTGAATAAAGGTATTCAATCTTGAATGCTAATTGACTGAATCGACTTCTCGATATGAACTCTTACTAATGTTGATTAATACTCGTTAATAACTATTCGGTGAATTACTACATGTTGAATTACTCGCTGAGTTCTACTTAATATTTGTGGACTAGTTGAGAGACTACTACTTAGTTGATGTGAACTCGTTGAAATACGAATGGATACTATACGATGTCTACAGGTGATTTGCTCGAGATAGACTTATGCGGTGAGAGGCTAAGCCTAAACTGATTCGCGCGTGTTTCGGTGACTTATGACTGATGACCCGAAGGGTCCCGGAGATTTTCGAAGTAGGCCGATGGTCGACCAGAATGTTCTGGAATTTTAGTTGCGTTTCAAACAAAACAGTTGATTTAATCTTGACGCGAAAGACACATTCCAAAAAAGTGAGAATATTATAAAATTAAAAAATGAAAAAAATGGAGAATACAAATGAAATATTCATTAGTTTGCTAAAGATCATATCCATCAGATGAAGTCGGGAAGTTGAATAGGAATTGCCAATTATTATTTTAGAAATTTTAATTTCTACGGAACCATTCGGAAGCTTATTACCAATGGAATTGGTAGAAAAAAAAGAGTAGATAGGCAAGAGGGATTCTAGGTCCGTGACGTCACGAGCCGTTGTCCTCATGCGACGCATGGCGAGTGGCGGGTGGGATGGAGAGTATGCGTTTGCTGATACCGTCACCTCATTATATTTTTTCCTTGGGAAGGGGTGGGTTGACTCGTCGAATTTCGGATTCTGTGGGGATATCTGATTTTTCAGGGTGTAGGGGGAAGAGAACCAATCTGAAGACCGCAGGCTGCAATCTAACGATTGTTCGCTAGAGATTGAATGATCATATGGAAAAAATTTACACAATAATTTTTGGGATCATCTGGGGAAATAATAACGCGTTTAAAATCTCATTAGGATTGCATTTTATTGAAAACCATTTTTTCTTAGTACGAATCGATCTACATGAGTGATAGTGTAATCGAATTTGTTCAATTTGAGATTCACTTTTTCTTATCACCCACCGCACCATATTTACCCGGTTGCACTTCAGAACGATAGGATGTAGAACCATCCAGTGTTTTCGATTTAGCAAATTCTTTTTGCAACTTTGCTGTTTGCTGTTGTTGCTGCTGCAACCAGCTGCTACTATTCCTAGAGGATGATGAATTAGCACAATATTTCTTCATGACGATGTGTCTTGGTTGATTTCAGTTCACTGAGTGGCTTGAAATCATTCTGGACTCCCTTATTGTAAAATTTTTCAAGGGATTGCACCATGTGTGATCATTCTTTGAAGAGTCATCGGTAATGACCGATTACTAAGAGCTTAAGACTTATTATTAACCTCCTTTATTACTAAATATGATGCAATGAACCATCGAAAACATTAAATTATGGTGAGGAGAAGATGTATAAAAGAAGAAAAACCACTCCTGTTCTGCTCAGTTTTGTTCTCATGGCTAGAACTCGATACTCAATCTCATTCATTGGTGGTAAAAGATTTCGTTTTCAACAGAGTGTATCCTCACTACAAGTATTGAGATCCCGTTTACATCATTTACTAGAAAATATTATTGAAATTAATCAAAAGATTGAAGAAAAAAGTGATTCAGTCATTCTCTGTAGATCATTTCAAAATATAAAGATAAGTGAGTGACTGAAAGAAAACAGTGAAAGAAATCAGAGTTTCACTTCGACAATGGAAGATTTACGACCTGACGAGGTGGAATATCTCCTAACCTTACCACCATTCGCTTATCCCTATGATGACATAGAAGTGAAGCATATTGGGGCTACTCCATCAGCGAAGGCATGGATGTTTCTGACCGATTTGCTTCATATTTATGAAAAGTTTGAAGAGAAACCGGAGGATGAGCTAGAGGAAGAAGACGCTGCAATCAAAGATTTTTGGAGAGATGTCGCCTGTCATGAGGCTACAACGAAACGTTTTGATTGCAATTTATCTGATGAATCATGGAAATTTCTTCAGGATTTCCATAGTTTAACAGAGAATTTTGAGGCTATAAATTGTCGGTGAATTAAGGAGGAGAAGGAGAATGAAGAACTTAGACATGAGAAGGAAGTCCAAAACAGTCCAATGATATCTTCACCACCATCCACATCAACTGATGATTGTTATGGTCTTAATTATCATCGTTCTGTCAAACGCGCGAGAATCGATGAGGATGATGACACTGAAGCCAAAGACGATGATGATCATCCATTTCGGAATTCAATCAAGAGCATAAAAGAATATGGAAATAACACACTTCTTTCCTGTCAACACTTGAGTGAAGATTTTGGAAAAATGATGGCTGATGAGCGGCATCGGAGAAGCGGAAGCAAATGTGATGGATGTCAGGAGAATTTTCCAAGTATCGAGCCTCTTATACAACTAGTTCATGATCTGCATAATGTCCTTGAAGATTTCCGCAAATCTCTGAATTTCAAACAGCAAGAAATGGAAGCCTTATATGAAAAAGAATGTCCTTAGGATTAATAAATAAAATATACACATGTTTCATTCCATTACGTTTTTTTTATTTAGAATAACTCATGAAATTTACAACCATATACCATTATACAAGTTTCTTAACACCACCACTCAAAGGATGATATTCAACAATTCGACCATGAATAATTAGACAGTAAGCTGCTGTTTCAGCAGGGAAATTTCTCCCTGACTCAAATTCGAGACGTACATTAACGGGGCTAGATTTCAATGACTCATTCTGTTGAGAACAGTCGGTAACAATGAGTGGAGCATACTTTAAAACATCGGATTTGTTTAACAAAGGTTCTGCTTGTTTACCATAGTAAGAGGACTGTAAATGTGCGTACATATCGTAAAGTAGAGCATACTGGTTGTTACTAAAGTCCAGATTCAAATTTCCATAAGGGTAGCTCTGTGAATTGAGAAACAGTTTGATATCACGGATGCTACAATGATCAAATTGACTCGCATTTTTCAAAACATTATATTTACGTCCAGTTTGAAATCCCAGAATAACGAACCGAGGTTTTTCCATTTGTGTAGATGTTTTCACGACCCACACATGCTTGGAAGCAGGTAACAACGGATATTCGTGTAATTCCCATGTACGAAAACTCATGTGAATGGGTGGATCTTTAGCAATATAGTTCAACAGCTGGATTTTACGCTGATCTGCGACTTTGATATATGGAATCATCCCCTCGATTTTCTGGAACGTAATCTTGGATGTTTCTACAGCTTGACCAGCTGCTGGGGCATTCGTGTCTATGTTTGTCCGTATGAGTATTAATTCATGTTTAGCATTGACGATTATTCGTCGATAGTCTTCAGCGAAACCTAACAGTAAGTTCAGTGGCACGGAGATATCAAAGTAACCATCATCGTTCGTTAATGTTATTTGATCATTATTTTCAGGTAACCAACCTGCGTTTTCCAATAGAGATATCTGATTAGGAATCTGAGAGATGTAATTTTTCATGAGCGTGGTGATAGCGCCGTTTTTACTCCGATCAATCTCGATGGCGTTCAACTCATAATGTATTTCCTCAAATAAATGACATATAGCGCCATTAACCAGCTTCGTATCAGTAACTGGCGTACTACCATCATTTTTAGTTAGTCTTCCATGTATATGTAATCAACTTTTGCTTGGAAGCAAGCATAAATCTTGATGCTGAACGGCGATATGAATTTCATCGTTATTGTTGAAAGTTGTGGAACCAAAGGTTTGATGTGCATGAATTTCATAGTGCGCAATAGACTCATCGAAGACAATTGGTTGTTGTACATTTAAGATTTCCGCCATCGTGCTGATGAAAAGATATAGATGACTGCAACACAACAGTTTTTCACTCTCCTCTCCTGGCTGCTGTCACTGCTCGGGGTTTCAGACCCAAACTCTTCAGGAACTGAATATTTTTATGTGTGAGCCTCTTGACGACACCTCGACGACTGATTTTTTTTCGGCATATTGGTTCTGTTTTATAATGACCACCTCCGTGCACAATCGTAGTCTTGAAATCAATGCCCATATCAAGTTTTAATGTGTAGTCTCATAGTTACAACTTCACCACGAAAATTTACGAAATCACCGTCTTGATCCACAATTCTTAGTTGTAAGTGATCTATGGCATGACTGGTGATCGGCATGTAAATGACATGGCTCGGTATTTCCACAATCTTATATCCTGGTAGTACGGTTGGACAGAATTCATGAATGGTATGCACTGGTCGTTCATTGATGAATGCCCCCGTGGTAATATTGCATTCTACACAGAGGGTATTGACCTTGGGAATGGCTACTGGTAAGTCAGACGTATGATGGATATTGGGCCCAAAAATATTAGGTGCGAAGCCTAGGAGACGACCAATTGAAACAGTAGTAATGAAATTTATATTCTTATTGCAGTTGATTTCACTGCATAAAGTATTATTATTCGGTTGCAATGTGAGAATTATGTTGAAGGGTAATAATTTTTATTCAAATAATTTCCAATGTTTTCGATTTCGTAACTGCCCGTAGGGAAAGTAACAACTTTCTCTTCTCCATTATCCATAACCACATGGAATTTATTATTACCCACATCGATATTGGGGATGGAGTTGAAAGGAACGAATTCAATGAGACCCAGAGCGTGATGCTTTGATGGTAATAACTCAATGGGTGGAACGTAGTAGGCTTCCAGTATAGATGACTTTCCCGCAAGGGTTAATGTCAATGAATCACCCATACTACCGGACGAGGATTGACTGATGCTATGCTTCATATGGAAAACCTTTGTTATTGCAGTTGACCGCTGAGAAATTCCAGACATAGATGTCCACATACTACTGTGTCATACTTCTGATACCTATCATGGTTATATTTAATAATGCTACCAACACCGAAATACCTCATCAGATCTTGTGGAGGTTGTAAATTACCGAAACTATCGAAGTAAATAATGCCATTATTATGCCTTTTATATGCCACCCAATGTATGCCTGGGCCATTTTTATCATCCAAATTAATAATGGCTGATTCAAACTCTTCAGGAACTTTCTTAGGCATTGCATTTCTCATGTAAACTCCTCGAAAGTGTGGAATTCTCAAGGCTGTTGTATACTTGATCAAGTCGGCATCGGTGAGTGGTCGGTGTGGTAGCTCTATGTGTTTTTTAAATGAAGACCCAGATCTTTCTTGTACGGTTTCAAGTATAACCCTTTGCTACCACTGAGTGCAATACTCCCCAATGCTTGATTATGACGTGTCTTTTCCTCTAGATCCCGTTTGGCAGCACTAGCGTGATTTATCGCTTTCGCAATACCAGCTGCACCACCTGCTAGAGCTCCCGTAGCACTTAAAGCAGAAAATATTGGTATAAGAAAGGGTAAGAGACCACCAATTTTTCCTGGAACGGGAATAATGCGTGGTGATTTAATTCGTGCTCTGCCACCAGCTGATTGTACGGCTTGATGAGCTCCTCTGAGAGCAGATTTTAAAGCATCTATTCCAGGATGCATAGATGATTTTGCAGCACGAACAATATTCCTCAAGTTGACTATCCTCTTGTTCTTCTTCTTCTTCTTGAGTACATGTGCACCACCGGATTTTTTCTTCTTTTTCTCCTGAGTCTTTCGTTTCAAATGGGATCCCCCATGTTTCATCTTCCTCGCTTCGATTATTGTCCGTCGTGCCGCACCCATACCAAACTTTGTTTTGACTTTCATGATGTTAACAACGCTCCAAGCGGCTGCTTTTTCAAGAAGCCCAGCGTCTCTAGCAAGAAAGCGTGCCCAAGCCTTCTCTGTCAACACCTCGTCCGCCTCGTGCCTTCCTTCAAGATTCTCACGGTTTTTGGAATATGCTATATCGCGCTCTTTGCAAGCAGCGTCTAATGGTTTGATGCCTGGATCACCACGTTTTACACGCTCTTGCAATTTTGTCCCAGGTCCACAGTACTGATACCCATCAGGAATATGCAGTTCTACTGGAAGATTATTGATGAGTCGATTCACTAAACCTTTTGCGCTATGCGTACGTTCAGTCCCTTTCATGGTTCAATACCAAGTGATTAGGTAATGCTATAAATATAGTGTATTCATACATTTAGAGATCAGTCATCAATATCACCTCGTCATAACATGAAGAGAGCAGTAAAGTATAAACAACAAAATGTCAAGATGCCCATCATCAATTTTGATGAGTACGTACAAATAAAAACAAACGTTGAAAAACGTCATGGGCCCCTTCTACCGAGTACTCTTCATGCAATACATTGTGGACCGTCAAATTGTGGTAAAACTAACATTCTCCTTACCCTGATTACTCATCCAAATGGTTTGAGATTCGAGAACATTTATGTCTACTCAAAATCTCTCAGTCAACCGAAATATAACTTTTTGAAGAATTTATTAGCAACTGCACCAGGTGTGAACTATTTCCCTTATCATGATCATGAAGAAGTAATTGCACCGGAACAAGCGCGACCGAATTCTCTGATGATTTTCGATGATGTAGCCTGTGAAAAACAAGACAATATGCGAATTTTTTTTTGCATGGGTCGTCATAGCAGTGTGGATTGTTTCTATTTATGTCAGACTTATTCACGCATTCCGAAGCATCTAGTACGTGATAATACGAATTTGATAGTACTCTTTCGTCAAGATGAACTCAATTTAAAGCATATCTACAATAATCATGTGAATACTGATATGTCATTCAATCAGTTCAAGGATCTGTGCTCATCCTGTTGGAATGAGAGCAAGTACAGTACTTTGGTAATTAACAAAGACAGTGAAATGAATGCGGATCGTTATAGGAGAGGATTTGGCAGTTACATCATTTTAAATAGATAGCACTGCATAAGATTCCATCCAGTAAGCTTTAGAACTCACTTATATCAACATGCAGAGCACTAAATTCAAGAAGCAAGGACACGTCTCGCATCAGATTGCCAAAAAAGTGAGGTTATTCGAAGAAAACACAGGCTAATTAAAACTGGACGAGATGCAGTAGAGCGAACAATGAATGTGACTTTTCGGCCTGTAACCACACCTCTCCAACAGTTGGTGGAGCAAACTATAAAAAATGAGCAGGTTAACTTGAAAAAGGAAGAAGATCTCCTCAATACAAAGAAGGAAGAGGAGCAAGGCGAAATTGGTGAGCCTAGTAATGATGATGATGGGGAGGTGGAAACTCCTGTTCCCTCTGGCTCTAGAGGACAAGATACTCCTTTGTCGAGAGGGAAAAAAACATCCCCCAAACAACTGTATTCCCAAGTCAAGTTCACCGTACCCCCTCAAGAGCTAGCGTCCTCAATCAAACCATCTTCAACCCTTCATGCAATCCAGGAATATATAAAATTGTTAGAAGCTGGTAAAAGTAAAAAAATTCTGGATACGCCGTATGGTGTACATATAAGCAGTGGACTTTTGAAAATTGGTGATTCAGATTTCGAATATGATGACTATTCCATCCACATTTAAGGATTGGAATTCAAACAGACACATGGTTTAATTAAGCTATTGTTTAAAAAGATACCCAATTATGGATTCGTCAAATCAATTGATATGGATAACTATAGTAGAATCGTATCACAAACCAATGCAAATCGGAAGAATTATCGTGCGATAAGTGTCATTCGTGAGGATAAGAGTGAGAATAAGAGTGAGGATAATAATAGTGAGGATAAGAGTGAGAAATACAATACCATTATCGCTAATATCACTCAATCTCCGAGACGAATAGGAGGAACCGGTCTGCCAGAGTACATGATCGCAGAAGGGAGGAATCGAAAATTGGACTATGTCTATTGGGATGATCCCAATGGTATACTAATATACAGATATACTGATATACAGTTGATACACTTCGATTACTTTATGCATCCCATGCGGCTGGTAATTCAAGTCACTCAAATGAAATTCTTTTCATTATTGAAGAATTGCAGGAAGCACAAATCATTTATTAGAGCGGTTCTTCGAGGTTTCAACCTCATTTCAATCATGAGCGTTGACGTATTCGGTCATCAGTTAGCACGTGGAAGAACCGGAGGCAGCGGGATTAGAGGACCACCAGGTGAAGGCTTTAAAATCTCTTCTGATGGTCAATATGATATGAATGGTAAGAGATTATGTCATATCGGTGATAGCATAAACAAACAGGATGCTGTGTCTGCCCGGGTGATGAAATGAGAAGTTGATAGATTACAAGATATCATCAATAAACATTTCAAAATTGTTGAAAGGTTGAAACGTAGAGTGACAGCATTAGAGAAAGAGAGTCTTCATGTCATGAACAATCAATCATGATTCAATTTCCCAGATCAAGTGCAGATTAAGACGTTGGTAAAGTTTTATTACTGATTCGAATCAAATTGATGAAACACAAAATGAATTACGAGAAAGCAGGAATAGTTGAGGAGCTTCATAGACCTGCCCGGAGAAATTATCAACAACGCCATGTCATAATGCGAGTAGTAGATGAAACATGGCAAGCTGATCTTCTGGACATGTCTGCATATTCACGTGATAATAAGAGTTTCAAATTTTTACTCACAATTATTGATAACTTTTCTAAGTATTCTTGGGAACGTCCAGTGAAAACGAAGATTGGTAAGGATGTAACTGCAGCCATGCAATCAGTATTGAAGGAACGTCGTGTACCACAAAAGTTACATGTGGACCAAGGCAAGGAATTCTACAACCGTGAATTTCAAGCCCTGATGCATCATCATAATATTTCACTCTATTCAACATTCAGTACTATGAAAGCCTCCATCTGTGAGCGTTTCAATCGTACCATTAAAACCAACATGTGGAAGCAATTCAGTCTACGAGGATCATATCAATGGACTGATACAATTGATGATCTTGTACTCAAATATAATAATACCAAACAGAAAAATTGGGATGAAACCAAGAGATGTCACAATTGCAAATGAGAAACAATTATTGCGCACAGTTTATGGAAGATTTGAAATTAATCGAACTCACCACATAAAATTCAAAGTGGGTGATAAAGTTCGAATCAGCAAATTTAAACATATTTTTGAGAAGGGTTACACGCCAAACTGGACAACCGAAATTTTTACAATAAGAAAGGTACAGAATACTGATCCAGTCACTTATAAGCTCATAGACTATCAGGATAAACCAATTGAGGGTGGTTTTCATCAAGAAGAACTTACTAAAGTCAAAAACTCTGATATCTACCTCGTGGAGAAAGTTGTACGCAAACGAGGTGATCAAGTTCTAGTGAAATGGTTGGGCTTCGATAGTTCCCATAACAGTTGGATAAATAAAAACGATTTGTAATTCATGTTAATAAAGTACAAGGATATAAAAAAATGCATTTATTTATTTATTTATCATTCATACATCATTTACTTATAACCATAAGGTACAGTATCCGTTGTACCAGATAAAATAATTCTCTGATCATCTCGCCAGCTCAGTGTCAACTTATTCTGCATTACTGTCTGAACTTCATGTTTCTCACTTTGAATAAGATATTGCGTTTTTATTAAATCGATATGGTTAAATAAACAATTCTTGTAATCACTGAATGGGATTGTCCTCATTGTGGCAGCCTTAATACCTTTCGCTCTTTTTTTCTCCTCCGTTTCACCCTGAATCGTGAAAGAATAGAGTTTCGCACGCAAGCCTACGAATTCTGTCATAATTTTACCGTTACACTCATCTTTCATTTGACCCAAAACTTTTTTATTCTTCAGAGGTATTCCATAAACATTATTCTGAGGGTAACCAGATGTATCGAATTTCATTACATCATCTTTAATGCATTTATATATATCAGGAACTTTGAAGTAATACAATAGGCTGTCTGTATCGGCATACATCAATTTTGCTGTATTTCCAAATACTTGTACTATGTATTTATAGTGAAAATCATATATAAATATCTTGGATAAGTCGAGGATTAAATAACCGACATATATTGGCTTGTTGAATAATATTTTCATGCGACTCATTTCAATAATAACCATGTCATTATCGAAAATGGTGCGGCTATGGAAATTTGGTTTTGCTATTAATGATTTCGCACCATATCTACCTTCCCACTTCGTAACTAATTTATTATCTTTGTGTTTCCTTACATTTTCCATGGTTTTACTAAAAACTGCGTTAATCATTAACTTATAAAAATTCTTTTCGAACTCATTTTTCGATTTTATTCGCAAGTCTGTATTGAGGATAATGTATGGTTGAAGCCACGGCGACTGCTCAAATTTTAGGACACGATGGAATCTTATGAGTTTCATACCAAGACTCAAGCATTGCTTCAAGTTCCTGTAATGTATTATATATTTCTTCTTGAGAAATAGAGTAGTCATTAGCTTTGATATTTTACTGTTAGGTGCTGTGAATTGTTGAGGACAAACAGGCAAATCTTTCTGCATTTCATGAATATTCTGTGGATAGTTGAGATGTACTTCAAGTATATAGCCCGTAGATGACTCATCAGGAACAGAGTAAATATCGTTAGTCAATGGATCTGCCCATTCGAAAAAACCGTAAGGTAAATATTCAGACATAGCTGCACCGTATAAATTATTAATATCAAAATACATGAGATAAGATGCATCTTCATCTGCATCGAAATATTCATCCATATATCTATTCTTTGCTTGAGCCCACCAATTCGAGCATTGAGCCACTCCACCTCGAATACCCTTCTCAATAAATAACAGTTTTTCTACGTCTGTTAAAAGCTCAAGTTTTACTTTGGTGCATTTGAGCATGGTATCAAACGCTAACCCTGGAGCGGTGAAGTAGTGTAACGGGTCTATTTTATAAGTAGAGACACAGTTATATCGAAAATTCTCAAAAATGTCACTCAATAATAAAACATCTGTTTTCAAATATAAATCTGAATATTCACCCAATGATTTTACATGGAAAGTTTCCCAAATTTTCAACGCATGTTGATAATCCTCATTTGAAATTCCTGCATCATTTAATTTTGAGTAGAAATGCTTTTTCATTGGTAAATTAATCTCTTCCAAACGATTCCAACCATCCACATTTTCTAGTCATGAGCTCAAATTCCTCTTTACTAGCATACTGTTCACGACTAATGGATTTATCTTCATTATTTAGGTAAGATGCTAGTTTATCCAAACTACTTCCCATGAATCGAAATGAATCGATGAAACGCAGACTAATTTTTGTTTCCATCACGCGTTTAGTGAAAGAAATATATTTCTCCTTATTAATTGGTAGAATATATACTTCACCATCAAACTGAGTAGCCAATGTTTTGATTAAAAAATGCGCTTCATAACCAGAAAGGTTATGACAAACAATAGGAACAACGCAAAAATCTTGATAATTCAAATTACACCCTGGATGTGCCGCATCTCGGTACTCGCCTGTGAAATGACAATGATCACGATGCTTGATATCAGTTTCTATTTGTTCATCGCTGAGTGCTATCATTAATATGATGTTTTTCCTATACGCATCTATCATGTGCGCGATATCTTTCAGTTCACTGATGAACCAATCAATGCAAATTTCCCCGCGATAGATTTCAAATTTCGATAAGCTGTGATTAAAAGCACAATGTAAATAAAATGCGGTACTATGAGGGATATGCTTTTAATTTACGTTGTTTACTGAAACTGGTGCAAGAATACATTCCAAATCTCCATAGACTACAAACAGTACGGTTTCTCTGTACTTATAATGTGAAAAACTGAGAATATTATCTGTCTTCTTAGGAAGTCTCACTCGACACTTGTTCACAGCAAAACAATCTTGTTGATGTTTTTGATGTGAAGATTCTGAGTTGAAGTGACATAAACATCTATCACACAGGAATGTCTTCTTTTTATGTTTCGAAATTTGCATACCGACTAATCTCGATAAATTTCTTATCCAACCAAAGTGATAAATAACTCGAGGATCATAGCTCACATGATCATCATAATCATCTTCATCATCATCATCATTGGAAACCTCCGCGTCACTATTCACCATGAGTAGATGAATAGTTGGTTCTATCGATTGATACCGACTCAAATAGAAAGGAACTATTTCACTCTTCCTTCTTCTTGCAGAACTTTCTATACCATACACATTCATAGATAGATGATTCATTTCCTCAAATTTGGGGATGTTGTTGAGAGTCATTGGGAAATTAAGATCCTCATAATGGAGTTCTGTGCTGTAATGAGGATATGAACTTTTTCGACAGGGATTACTGTTGCCAGGTGCTGGAGGATGATGTGTGGCTATGACAGACCAGAGGAAACAAAATTCATCATCATTTTGAATATTTACAACAGCCTTTTTCCTCTGTACATCCTCAGGAAGTACCACAAAAGTCGATAATCCACCACACAATGGAGCATAATGGTTGATGTTAACGTCTAAGTTCATTATCTCCACCATTGACCAACCTGAATCTCGTTCTTGAAATTCCTCCACCTTTTAGAGCAGACGATCGATTATAAACTCGTCACACCATTTCCATAGATCAGTGGTTGGGAGGATGAGTTCGTTTCTCGTATTAAAAAATTTAGTTTCCTTGATAGTCTCGTCCTTTTTCAATACATTAAATTTACACGCCAACACAGTATTAACTTTCACACTACCTTTTTCTCGTAAAACATTCCGTAAACGAACTACAGCTAAGGTTTTTGAATCTCTCAAGAAGTCACCCAAATCTTTATTACGCAGGTTTATAATTGTCCCCGTACTTATCCTTCCATGGAAGATGGATTCCAAGTTTTTCCAGCGGACTCTATACTGTATTGGTAGTGTCGCATCAATTGCACCTCCAATGTGTCGCTGTCATTCCTTGAATTTCTCATAAAAGACGTGGATTATGGAAACAGTCGTTTGCATTCTGCGTTTAAATCCTCCAAAAATGTTTACTCTTCTGCCAATTTTATTGAAAAATTCGATGTAATGAGTACACTTCCTCAACCACTGCTCGATTTCATGACTTGTCAAAAGATTTAACCGTTTATAAGCTCCCTCTATGATTTCCACCACTTTGACACAAAATTTCACCTCCATTACCGCTTCTCGACGTATTATTTTATCAAATACTTCTCGCTGGATGACTACAATTCTCTGTTCATGCAGTTATTTATAGGGTTGAGTGTTTTGTTGAAATAGTGAGCCACGTAAGCCAATAGTCATAACGTAAGTCATCACGTTTCCTAATATGAAGCAATTGACACGCAATCCACTGGGTATATAAAAACGGTGTTCTTCAATTCACAATTTATTCAAACAGCAGTAGCGCTAGTAGCAAGACTGTGTGATACGTAAGAGTGAAACATAGAAGTTTATTCGAAAACGTTAAATAAAAGCAATGGATTCTACAAAGAAAGAGTATTCTCCATCAAAACCTATCGATTTAGATAAAATAAATCGAATCTGTCGTGGTGAGGAATTTTTACCGGTGATGAAAGTTTCGGAAATGCTGCAGGACAAACACTATCAAATTACTGGACTTTAAACAATCGTGACGAAATACGGACGGAAGGTGATTGCGGAAATTGAAGGGACATTCAACATGTGTTTACCGTGCAGAGTATCAGCAGCTCTAGTGGCTGATAAACCACAGCTAGACATCTTGGAGTCACCTGATTTTACCTTAGCATGGAGACAAATACAATGATATTGAGTTGAAATATGTGTAAAAAAAAGTCAAACTTATGCATAGTAAATAGTTCAAACAAGAAATGAAATAAAAATCTAAATAAATGAGTAAAAAAAAAGTTCGCAAAATTTTTTCATCATTAATTTCTGTGATAATAGATACCTCCTATTATCCCAGAGGAAAAAAAATTCAATCGAAAAACCTATCATGGAGAAAATCCAAATGAATTCCTGTTGAAATCCTGTAAAAACTCAAATAAAAAAATTCGATTAGTTTTCTGCGTCAATTTTACGGACAATTTCTTTAAGATATTTGATAGAGACAGAAAAAAATAGATTTTCAAGTTGTTGTCTGCTATGTTTCAATTTGTTCTAAAATCCAAGAAAAAAACTTCACAACCTCTCTCTCTCTCTAGCAGATTCAAAAAATATGAATTTTATTGAAATAGAAAAGATCTCTCTGAAAATTCTGCTCTTTAAATTCGAGAAACATGTATCATTCCGCACTCTACGTGAATGTTCAATAGAAAATATTTCGTAAAAAAAAACCAATAGAATTCTACTATAGAATTTCTTCGGTTTGAATTTCTTTTTCTGTTCATGAAAAATCAAACTAAAACTAAAAAAAACTTTGAAAATTGGTGTTGAGGAGATTCTACGGGAAATATATCCATTTTAAATAAGTTGTATAAAAAAAAATCCATTAAAAAAAAATTCATATAGAGTATTTTCTATTGAAAATGCTATAGAAACGATCAAAACTAATAGACAATTCAATAGAGTTTACTTGTTACCACCCCAGTTATATATTAAATTTGTTGATTTTGTTGCTCCTTTGGTTCTCAGCATTCTTCTTCTTCTTCTTCTTCTTTTTGAAATGAAATTCTGAAAGAGAAAAGTTCTCGGGGATTCTCCAAATCACACGAGTAAGATTTATCATTATGTTTCTTCTTTTATTTTTTTCAGAATTGACAATGAAAAATACATGAAAAAGAGCATATCAATTATGTTGATTAGAGAACAATGGGGAATATAGAGGTTCTCTCTTTTTCTGACACTACTAAAAAATTATGTTAAATAAAAATAATGTTTCGTGCGAGGTTATCTGCTGAATTCGATGCGTTCTTAGAGTTTTCCAGCCTTCTGCTTAACTAAGGCCTCTGAAACGAGTCAATTAAAAATACCTGCGGTTAAAATCAATCAACAAAATTTCCACTACATGTATGGAAAAATTTAATAGAGAAAAACCTAGCGAATGCGTTAGACAAGTCGTTTTTTATTTCTATCAAGCTTTCTATTAGTATTGGATTGATTCTATTGAAACCTTCTATCGAAAAAGTTAATAGAATACGATGTTTCTATGCAACGTATTCTGTTGGACCATTTTCTATAGAATTTCCTCAGTTTAATTTTTTCTTTTTTTTAAATCTTGGAAAATTGAAACTAAAAGAATGCTATAAAAAATACTTCAATAGAAAAGTTGTATAGAATCATTTGAATCCATGAAATTTTCCGATGAAATATTCCCATCAAAGATTTCAATAGAATAGGCTAAGAACTAATAGAATTGTCTAGTGAATTTACTCAATTGTTTTTTTACTCAATTCTTTTTATATTTACCATGCCTACGTCGAACACGATCCTCAAACATCCCTAACAGAGAGTCCTTGACGAACATGATGTGGCCACGGTTGCAAAAAAACATCCGAGCTCGAACTCCACTCATGGTGATGAATCTACCACCTGGTGTCATGTTAGCCATTTTGTTGAATACTTGACTGACCACTGTTGCAACAGAGTGCCGATCTCTCCATTCATCAGGGACGTAGAACTGAGTGACTGCGATATCATACGCCTCCTCATTTTCTTCCACAGACTCAACGTCCAATGAGCACGTCAGAATAGACGAGCATGTTGAGCAAGAGGAATGACTGCGTGAGGGTGGGGGCGCTGTAGGTTCACCTGCCTCTAACAGTCCAACCAAGGTTGATGAAGGTGAGTAGAGCTCTCCATCTTTGCTCTCGGATGAAGAGTCATGCTGCTCACCGATGGTGAAGACAGGTCGACTGGGTTCAATGGAATCATTGGTCTGTCCATCAGGTGATTCGGTAGAAAGTTTGGTGTTACACTGGGGTGGATCTCCAATGGATCCACCTGCATTATCGTGTTGTTCATCGGGGGGTTGAATGGTGGTATTGGTTTGAAGGGGATTGTCCTGCTGCGGATACGGCGGTGTGTTGATAGATTCATTGGAGTCCGCTGAATCCGCTGAATCCTTGGTTTCTTCATCGGCTGGCTGGGTTGATACGATGGTGTATGCCCCAGGAGCATATTCATCAAGTATGGATGCGGATTCAGCTGATCCCATGGATTCATGATTAATGGCAGCGGTGGACTCAGTGGCGCCTGTCGGAGACGAATCCCCGGGAGATTGCACAATGGTTGTGGTACGTTGTACCACAACCTCGGTTGGTTGGGCTACCTGGATGATGCTGGATTCAGCCATTGTGGGGCCCGATCAGCCCCCCTCCACAGAAAGGGCTGCTGCTGTATCCCCAAGTCTCCTCTCACTGCTAAATCATACGTAGGTGGATCATCGGAGTCAATCATTGCTGGAGCAGTTGGAACTGTCATACCTGCAGCTCCTAATAATGGGTCTGGATGAGTTTCACCTCCCTCAGCGTACTCAGTGGACACCGGTACTAATTGGCACTCGCACTCCATGCTTGGAGTTGTTGTCACTTTCGGCATATTCATCTGAAAAATAAAAAAAAAGATAATCACAGTAAGTACAGAGTAGAATGTTATGAAACATTTTTGTAACTGTATAAAATGTTCAACGAAAAAAATTTAATATTTTTCTTCAAATACTCACTATTTAAATCATTTAAAAGTCCATTTTTTTAAACTGGATATTCATTTGGAAATAGAATAATTATAAAATCAGTTTGACTGATGAAAAACGGTCAAACACTCCTGTTAATTATTGAACTTGAGAAATTGGATCACTGCGGAATAAAATTGAACATTTGAAAAAAAAATGAAGATCACGTTAAATTCTCAGTCGTAATGCCCCGAGTGTTCCAAAATTGGCCAAAATTTTTCGATAGTTTTGTTGCATAGCAACGGGAGGGGAAAGTTTTGCAGAGTGCGAAGCGCAAGGGATTTTGTTGCAAAACTTCTCCCGATCGATGATATGTAGAAAAATTTGAAAAAAAAAATTTCTGCAATTTTTGGAGCACAAGGGGCATTTGGTTGGATAATTCCCCGAACCTGAATTCCAACCGATAGAAATACAGTATTAGACGTTTTTGCGAGTTTAAGCCATATTCATACCAGAACTTTCATTTATTATAACAGAAAATTTTCACTTGAATGAAAAATCGAATTATTTCAGTAAAATATCGAAAAAAATAGCACTTCAAATTTTGGGGAATGGAAAGAATAGTGAATCTCTACTGTATTCTGAACTCTGAAGCACTTACTCTCAAATGGGCACACAATTCACTAAAGGTTCACTTTAATCCAGTTCACTGTAATCCTGGTTGATGCACCTCTATCAAATGCTTACGGTGGTTTGCATGACGACTCTTTGACACCCTCTTATAGCCTCTGCAAAAATATTTCTTTCTTCTTCTAATGGAGAGACAAAAGATACACATGACCGATTGCATGTGCATCATGAACTTGACTGATATTGAGTAGGTCAGGATATCTTAAGTCAACAAAAGCATCAGGTTTCTACCCCCCTTGATAAACGATGCAATAATCACCACTCGATGATCGGACAGACGGGTACGACGCATCACCACCGCGATGAGACAATCGGATATGTTTTTTCCGACTCCATATCACGATTTATTTATTTTAAAAATCCCTCTCGTGTTGTTGCATTTCGTGCGATGGTGAAAATAATTCTTAAAATTAGACTCATGACACTCATTCGAATTAGACTCGGACAATTCGTGTTTCATTTCCTTTTCGATATCGCATAAACGTCACGAAGTAAAATTGTTGAAAAAAATGGTGCAATATTTTTCATGAGGAATGATACATTCTTTCCCACACAGTGATGAGTCTCTCATTCGTGAGTTTTTATATAAAGTGCGGGAATCATCCACCTGTGATTAGTCGGACATCTACAGACATCCAATAGAATGAAATAGACAGTAATATGTCAAAGATTAAAATAACGTACAATGAAAATAATTTTGGATTTACAAGGCTTCCAGAGTTATGGGAATGAATTTATTCTAAAAGAAATTGGTGCTCTTATCATTAATGGAGCTGAGGAAGGAGACGATCAACCGATCAGTATACTCTTTGAAGCCCCCTGCGAGTGGAATTTACTCAGCCCGAAGTACAAGCGGACGAACAGCTGGTTGACATTCAATCATCATGGCTTAGCTTGGGTAGCTGGTGATAAACCGTACGAGCAAGCCAAGGATGTGCTTCAGGGACTGCTGAATGGTGTGAGTCACATCATTATGAAAGGTACGGAAAAAATACAATGGTTAGGAGATATTATCGATTTGAAAAATCTGAACGTCATTGATGTGAATAATTTGAACTGTTCCGGACTTGATGATATTGTGGTGCCTACATGTACAAATCGAAGGTATCATCTGGGTCTAATTAAGTACAACTGTGCTATGGAAAAAGTGCAACAGATTAATGTATGGTGGCAGAAGTATTCCGATGGTTCACTCGAAAAATCTATAAAAATATTTTGTCATATGGGAAATGTGAAAGATATGAAAGCTGAGGACATCGCAGTTCTTCCGAAAGTTCTACTGCTTCGTTTAGCCGAAAAAGAGATCGATGAGATTTGGGAGAAACTTCCAGAAAAATTGAAGTCAGATCAGGAAATTGCCAACTGTCGAAGATATCGCAGTCATTACAACTCAATCTATAACGATGTGGATGAATACGATGGAGTGATACCGATGATTAAAAATTGTCACATCTGTAAATATTTCCATAAAAGTTGATTGGCTTATCATTATAAGAAGAATGTATTAGTCCACTAATTGTTTTCAACTAAAACAGTAAAAAAATCTTCCTTTATCTGACTGTCTAAGTCTAGATCATTGTGAGAACCCAGTTTTAATCAAAATTCCCAATATGGCGGCTTCTCCCGGTGTCTGAAAGAATTGAAAGAATTTCCAAAATTCTTCCATTTTTTAAAAATTTTCCTTAGTATTATTCGAGTTCTTTTTAGCATTTTTTATCTTTTTACTGATCCCTGATCGACTCCTCGTGAACCCTTTGAATTTCTCAATTTTGGCCTTTTTTTATAAACCCCGCTATTCCTCGCCCACCCCACTTTGCCCCGTTCTCCCCTATCCACTGAATGAATCAACTCATCACTTGTTTGATTAAACCATTAATTCATCAATTTGCTTTTTATGCCAACGGTGGGAGTGACATGTTGAAATTCAATTCATTTAATTAATCGGGAAATTCATCATTAAAATTAAAATACATCGATATTTTTTAGATGGACTTTATAAACTGAAGGAGCAAAATGGATGATGAATGGCATGGTTTTTTTGTCATCAAAATATTAATTTTCATCAATCTATGGAATATCATAAGAATCGTTGATTCCCCTGTCCCTATCTTCTACATAGAATGACCACCCTCAGTGTTATATTTTGCGGCCCCACTCCTCACTCCGTAAGGATTCCCAGGTATTCAGAGTTTATTGAATGTCAGACGGTATTCGACATCGATTGTTCTCCTCACCTCCCGCGATGCAAAAGTCTACGAATTAATTAGCCGATTTATAAATTACGAAAAATAGAAAATGCTTTAATATTTATAAGCATCAATTGGAAATTCTACGGGCAGCTTTACTGGTTGAATTTTCCATCTTTCGGCCAGCTGCATTAAGTTAAACTCCCCGCTTCTCCTCCCTTCTCGTGCTATATAGTGCGGTATCCATCATGCGCCTGTAGTATGTCTCATCCATCACCGTCATACTATAAGCGCATATCCACCTCTATGTCGACCATCAATGTCAGGCGTATTTTCCACGTCTCTTTTGCTTTGCTTACTCTTTCCGTATTTTCAATGTATGTGGAACCAAAGTTTTCAACGCAAAGAAACGGAGATCAATTTCGTCATAAGAATATTTCAATGTGATTAATTGCAATTACTCGATTCATTTATTCGACATCAGCACTGGATGGTTTTTATAGCCAAGTTGTAGGATTTTATGTTTTGGCACTGAATCTTGGCGACCCACTAACCGTCAAATATCGGCTTTCGATTGGCATGCTAAGTCTCGGCGACCCAACCAAGGCCCATCGAAAGAAACAGATATATTCAGGAGATACTTGGGAGATATTTATGAGAAATATCGGCCGCACATCCAATGGCGATTCAGATGGAGGTTGGATAAGGTCAAGCAGTAAAGACAAGTCAATAGATCTCGAGGATCAAACCCTCATTAAAGTCACGGTTCCGGAGATGAAAAATTTGAGTCTGGGGTCAACGCCTTTGCGAGAGTATGGCTCTGCGTCAATAGGCATACTTTTTATTCACTCTCCGAGAGAAACGATGCAAGACTGGGGAAAAATGAGAACTACCAAAAAGATTCTTACAAATTCACTTCATCTCCTTTGCTGTCCGAGACATTGTCCAATAACTAATTGTCGGATTTGAGTGACGCATCTTGTTTGATGCCATCGCCTCTGAATTAGCTTCTGTGCTGGTTTATGAGATCCAGGACATTCAATTTCTACTAATCAGTGGTGGATAAATCATAAAAATGAAAGTCATTTTTCGGGATTCCATTTATTTTTCGCAATGGATACATCATTGCTATTGCATACAGATTACAAGATATTTTTTTTCCAACCAATGGAATTCGAAGAATTTTCTCTTTCATTGGCTAAACGATGGCTGGAACGAAAAAGTTCCATGGAGTCATTCCTGTAAATTTCGAGACTGTGAGATGTAAAGTCTACAGTGCTGCTGCATTTGGAGATATGGAATTCATGCGCCAAAGATAACAGTGATTGTAACAAGGAGTTTCAACAAATTATGAAGAATGGAACAGGAAGTTGATGAAATGCAGTTGAGTGAGAAAGAATAGTAGATTACACACCTCGGCCAGTAAAGTAAGGAATGTCTCAGATCACATGTAATTGTTGGCCGAGGCGAAGCCGAGGTCGACAAACATGTGATCTGAGGCTTTCTTATTTACTGGCCAAGGTGTGTATACTATTTTTCTGCTCGACGCAGCCGGAAAGTGGCAACTTTGTTTGGCGCCGCGGCCAGGAAGTTGATGCTTTCCGGCCGGAGGGCAGAAAACTATTTTGTAAGTTATCATGGTATAATGTACAATGAACTCATTTCGAAAAATAAATAAAATCCAGGAAAACGGTCTTCATTAAGAACCGGTTGTAATAATTTTCACCCCTCTTTCCTCCCTGCCCTGCCCACCTATCGCCACTCCCTTTTCCATGTTCCCTCTAGAGGATTCCCTAAGGAAAAAGTCGATGCACGGTGTCCCTAATTTTGGGAATGACCAATGATTAAAAAATGTGATATAGACGTAAATGAATAGGTTATGATCTCCAGGAGGCGGAAGCTGGGTCTGAGAGTGGTGAGAACCGTAATTAGTGCATAATTATCGGAGGAAAACTGTCACTAGATCCCCTGTTTTGATATCCATCACAACACAAAAATGGCGGTTAAATCCCTCGCGTAAAAAACCATCAACTATATTAATAAATATGACTCTGTCGGAGAAGTCTTGTTATTACAAGCACTTCATCACGACGGGACCTAATGACGGCCCTCTGAACTATTATTCCACTTTTTTTTTTGCATTTTTTCAACTCGATCATCTCACTGATATGGTCACAATTGTGGTTCCCGTGAATGGGCTGATCATCTATTAGGGTGGGTTTTCACTCTCATCAATTCGTGAGAGTGAAGACCCATTCTCACGAAGAGTGAAAGTATCACTCTAGACACTTTCTAGAGCTGAAAAAGGTAGGTAATTTCAAATCGCAGGATTCAATAAAATCAAGTTTTATTATTTATTATGCGTAAAACCGAAAAATATATGAATGAAATGGGAGAATACTACATAATGAAGCCTGGTTACATTTGTGATGAGGGCTCAGTGCATAAATTAGCTAGGTAAACTACATTTATTTGGTAAGTCATGGAGTGAGTAAATTACCCGATGACTATTTGCATTTGTTATCGCACAAACCTATATTACACTTCGAGAAAACTATCATTTTTATATTTCAAAGGATAAATATTTTTCACTTCATTCTGTGCCTTCAACGCAAGAAGCAAGTGAAAGAGAACGGTCGGCTGAGAGATCGCGTGGGTCGTACGTTGCACGGGTAATGATTGGCGACGGTCATAAGTTGCAAGGATCATATGAAGCTCATACTTCACAAGGGCTGACAGGAATCATTTCTCGCAAGGTTGGTATAATGTATGATTTCAGTCATATCTCAGAAAGATGATATAACGCGGAGATTAGCCGCCACGAGTTGAGCGTTGGCCGATAATGGGATTTGCCTAAATAATGACGCAGGCAATCCGGAATTTACGGGATGAGTATAAAAAGTATCAAAATCTCATAACATTACAATTCATTCTAAACCGTCAAACCATACGAGGATTATTCGTTACGCTTTTCACGCGAGTGACACATAGCAAGGGTCGAACATCTCTCCTTCAGTAGAGATCCGAAAAACTTAATAAATAATGAGATTGATATTCTTACAATCGAAATGGCCCTTGTGACTTTGTACTTTCCTGATATTTTACCCTTGCTACGTGTGACCTTTGTTAGGGATGAGATTGGGAGATATGATCTTCACGAGGTACGACTCTTCCAAGGTGTAACTCGTGAAATCCGATCCTTTCGATATACAGGGTGATAATTTCTATCCTATTATTTATCTGACTCTCTTGTCCCCCATTACTTTGCAATTTATTACCCAAGTAGCAGAACTCTTTCACTGCCTCAACCTCCCTCCCCCCCAACTTCCAAATCTCTTTCTTTACTCTACATCTCTCCCCTTCTCTCCTGAACACCATGACCTTCGACTTATCCACGTTTATCACCAAATCCCTCGCCGCAATATATTCCCCCATAAACCTCATGACCATCCTCATCCCTGCCTCGTCCTTCGCCAGAACCACCATATCGTCCGCATACGCTAACGAGAATACCTTCTTGGCTCCCAATTCCACCCCGCCTTTCCTCTTCCCTCTCAATTCTTCCTCCAAGTCGGCCAACAAAATGTTGAACAGAATTGGGCTTAGTGGACACCTCTGTCTTACTCCCCTGGCCGTCCAAAATTTCTCTGATACCTTATCCCCCACCCTCACTTTGCTCGCCGTTTCCCTGTAAATCTCCTTTACCCTTTCCACTAATCCCTCCGATACCCCTCTCTTCAGCATCGTCCTCCAAAGCACGCTCCTGTTGACCGAGTCAAACGCTGCTTTCAGGTCGATGAAGAAAGCGAGCAGTTTACCTCCCTTTTCCGCCAGCTGCCTGTTGACCAAGTAGTTCAGCACATAGATATTATCTATGGTCCCCATCCTTCTCCTGAAACCAGTCTGACTATCCGGAACTATCCCTTTCCTCTCCACTTCCTCTTCCACTCTCGTCATCAGGACTGCCGCATATACTTTATAGAGAGTTTGCATCAGTGTAACTCCTCTATAATCCTCCACTCTCTTCCCTTCCCCTTTTTTCAAAATCGGAGCTAACAGTCCCTCTTTCGGGTGCATTTCGGAATCAACTACGCGCAGTGGCAGTACTGCCACTACCAATATTTCTGTTTCGTAATTCTTGTAGTTACTTGTAGCTAACTTCGCGCAGTCGCGCCATTTTTTGAATTCGAAGTGTCGAATAATAATATTAATTATTTTTGATAAATTTCTTTTGTTTTAGCACAAGAGAGGTGGTGAAGGGGGCGAACGGGTTGGAGACAAATAATAATATTTATTATTTTTCATAAATTTTTTTTATTTTAGCACAGGGGAGGTGGCGGAGGGGGCGAAGGGGTTGGAGCGAAATAATCATATGCATTTTTTTGTGGGGAGGGGGTGAAGGGGTTAGAACCAAATAATAATATTAATTATTTTCGATTATTTTTCTTTTTTTTATGCTGAGCGGGGGGGGGAGCGGGTGAAGGGGTTAGTACCAAATAATAATATTAATTATTCTTTTTTCCTCATTTTTGGAGTAGTGGGGAAGGGGGCGAAGGGATTAGAATCAAATAATAATTTCACGAGGATCAACCGTCGCGAGGCTCACAAGAACCAAGTGGAAAAAATGAAATTTCACTAGGCTCAAACGTTACGAGAAGTTTGAAATTCAATTTTCCCCTGGTGGCCTTCGTGAAATTTAATTTTCCGCTTGTAGCCCTCGCGAGCCTCTTGAAATTTAGTTTTTCCCTCGTAGTCCTCGTGACGTTTTTTGACCCTTGTCAAATTTCATTTTTTACTCTTGGCCCTCGTAAGCCTCGTGACGTTTGACCTTCGTGAAATTATTATTTGGCTCTAATTCCTTAGCCCCCTTCCCCACTGCTCCAAAAATGGGAAAAAAAGGATAATTGATATTATTATTTGGCTCTTACCTCTTAGCCCCCTCCCCCACCACCCTTGTGCTAAAAAAATGAAATTTATCAAGAATAATTAATATTATTTGGGTCTAACCCCATCGCTCCCTCCCCCACCTCTCTTGTGCTAAAAAAAGAAAATTTATCAAGAATAATCAATATTATTATTTGGCACTAACTCCTTCGCCACCTCCCCCACCTCCCTTGTGCTAAAAAAAGAAAATTTATCAAAAATAATTAATATTATTATTTGGCCCTAACCCGTTCGCCCCCTCCCCCGCCGCCCTTCTACCAAAAAAAAAAATTCATCAAAAATTTTTCTTTCACAAATTTAAAAATCCCCCCGTTACCGCGCTGCGGAATTACAAAACACTCTGCAGTGAAATCCGCAGTTACAGTACTGCCACTGGGCGTAGTTGATTCCGAAATGCACCCTTCCACTCCTCTGGCCAACCATCTCCCCACCATACCCCGTCACATATTCGCCAAGCTACCCTCCTTCCTTCCACACCTCATTTTCTATTTCGTTTTCTCCTGCCGCTTTTACACCCTTTAACTTCTTTATCGCCTCCTCTACCTCCTTGAATGACAGTCCCTCCTCAACTTCTCCCGCTATCCTTCTTCTTTCTTCACCTACTACCCTCCCTTCCGCCCCTCCCAGCAACCTCATAAAATAATCCTGCCATTCCTTCGGACTGATATCCTCATTAATTCCTTTCCATACGTTTCTTTCTCTGTTTATCACCTCCCATACCTTACCTTCCTGAATCGCCATTTCCACCTCCTTTTCAAATTTAATCCTTTTCTCCTCTCTCTTCCCCTCACATAACTTGGTGTAGTCCCCTTTCTTCTTCCTGTATTCATCTCTCTCTATTATTCCTTTCCTAGCTTTCCTTAGTATCCTCCTCACCTCCCTCTTCTCCGCCGTGCATTTCTCATCCCACCAGTCCCCCCACTTTTTGTTTTTTCTCGTTATACCACTCTCTATTTCCTCTTTTATTAACTTTACCCTTTCCCTCACCTCTCGGATCCTCTCATCAATCATTTCTCCCTGCCACAATACTCTCTCCAGCTCCCGTTTGAGCAAGTCCTTCTCTTTCTCCCCCCAACGTGATATCTTAATTACCTTTTTTCTCTTATTTCCTTTCCGCTCTCTCTCCCCCTCCACCCCCCCCATATCTCATTGACACTACTAGCGGAAAATGATCCGAGTCACACCTCTCACCCACTTCCATTCTCTCTATTTGTAATCTTCCTCACTCATCCACTAACACATAATCAATGACTGACCTCTTCCCCCCTCTCTCTAATGTGTACTCCCCCTCTTCATCCCCCACGCAGCTTCCATTCACTATTGACCACCCCTCCTCATCCAGTACCTTTATGAGCTTTCTGCCTCCTCCGTTTACCTCTTTATCCTTCGAATTCCTAGAGCTATCTTCCCCCCCTCCTCCACCTGCCATAATCCACCCTTTGTGCCTGTTCTCACGTTGAAATCCCCTCCTATTAATGTTAACGTTTCATCCTTCTTCTCCATCACCTCTTTTATCCTTTCCAGCTTCTGTTTTAGGTCTCCATTGACGTATACTCCCACTATCTTCACCTCTTCTTTCCCTACTCTTGTCATTCTCTCTATCCACCCCTCCCTACCCTCCTCGTCTACTTCAAAACCCCCCCAACCCTCTTCACACCATTCCTTCCTGATTCCCATCATCACTCCTCCCATCAATCTACCTTTCTTGTGCACCTTCTTCGCCGCTTTTACCTTCCGTCTATACCCATCTAGCAACCTCGACCTCACTATATCCCATCCTTTTTTGCTTATCCATGTCTCCGAAAACACCATCACATCCCAATTACTCAGTTCCTTCCAAAAACCCCTATCTTTATTCGTCAAACCCGATACGTTCCAAAACCCCATTCTCCAAATCCCCCCTTCGTTCTCCTCCCCACTAACTTCCCTCACTGAGTTACCCCCATTTCTTCCACTATCGACTTGTTCTGCTCCTGCATTCCTACGTCCCCCCCTACTACTTTCACCTGCTGTCCCCCCCTTCTCTTCTAAAAATCCGCTTCACCCCTACCCCCCCCGTGCTACTCGCTCCTTCTTTCCACTGTACTCCCCTTGCATTCCACAAACCTCCTTTTACCTCATCCCATTTCCACAACTCATCATCAATCCTTATTTTTCCCCTTCCTACCCCTACTACCTTATTTAGCCTTCTTTCTATCTCTCCCACCCTCTCTATTTCCAATTGAATCTTCTTTCTTCATGAGTTAAGTCACTTACAATCCTCTCCCACCTTCCCTTCAACGTTTTCCTGCATTCCATAACTCTTCCCCTCTGCTCTTCATTCTCGAAACCTATTAACACTGAACTTGCCCCAAATCTATCCGTTCCCCCAATTTTGCGTACCCACTTTATATTTGCCTCTACCTCCAGTACATTCTCGATCAGCCCCTCCACCTCCCTCCTCCCGTCCCCCTCTCCTACCATTATTTTCCTGATTATCAAATTCTTTTTTCTTCTCTCCCTCTCTAGCTTCTCCTCCCTTCTTTCCAACTCCCTTAATCTTTCTTCTACCTATGGATTCACTTGTCCTCCCCCCCCCCGGTACCCCCTTTATCCTCGCTTCCTCGTGCCTTTAACTCCCCTACTGCTTTCTCTAGCTGATCTATCTTCTCGCTTTTCTTTTCCAGCTCTACCATCCTCCTAGCATTCTCTTCCTCAGCCTTCCTTCTCTCCTTCTCCGATTCCAGTGACTGTTTCTCCATGGCACCCAACTTCTCCCATATTTTCGTCTTTTCCTCACCCCACTTTTCCTCCCAATTCTCTATGCTCTCCTTAACCTTCTTAACCTCCACCCTCGTCGCCCCGCTGTCCTCTTTCACTTCCTTGAGCCTTTCCAACGTTTCAAATCTGAAAGACTCCATTGTCCTTACCAGCATTTCTATTGCATTCTCTTGCCCTTTCTTCCTTATCTTGCTTCTATCCCCTCTACCCAATGAATCCTCCGAATCCGAGCTTCTCATCCTCTTCTCACTATCCTCTGCCGTTCTCTTCTCCTCTTCCTTTCTTTCTCTCTCCCTTTTCCTATCCTTCTCCCCCCCTGCCAACGTTGCCTCTCTACGTTTCTTCATGTTATTCCTCAGCTTCGCTTCCGCCTCGCTCATTCTTCCCCTCCTCATCACTTTCAACCTCTCTGACTCCGAGTCCTCTGCTGACGCTCTCACCGACTCGTATATTGACGTCATATCTTCTACCTCCGTCTCCTCCGCCCATCCAGTTTCGCCTACCTCGACCACATCATTACCCCCTCCTGACCCCTCCCCTTTTTCCTCTCTATCCGCTCCTTTTTCACCATCCTCTCCGTTACCCGTCAACTGCAGTTACGCGCACGACCTCTGCCAAAAGGAGCTCATTCCTCCTTATACACACCTCTCTTCCTTACCCACACTTTTTCTCCCGGCTTTCACTTTCTCCCGCTTTCTCCACACCGCTCTGCCTGTCACACTTCCCCCTTGCCCTACCCTACCCCTCCTCAACCCTTCGCCGTACTCTTTTCAAACCGCTTCCTGCCCTTTCTACTTCCTCTCTGCCCTCCCTTTCTACCTTTCTCCCCCTTCACCGAAGTCCCCTCCTAATCCCACCCACCTACACACTTGAAACCACCTGTTTCACCACGTTTTCCTCCATAACCTCCAACCCGTTCCCACGCTCTCTCACCCGATAACTACTCACTCTCTCACTCACACTGCTCCTTTCACACCCCCTTCGCTCACTCTTTTGTCAACCCTTAAAAACACCACCCACGCACCCACCCACCCCTTCACCGTTAGTCAAAATATAATAAAAATGAACAAAAATTTTCCGCGACAACTATACCCATCTATCACCTCGCAGTCCGGAAACGAAACTCCAAAAAATATCAATAGTTTATTAACGAACATTGGTTTATGAACCAATAGATTAGCTAAATGATTTTAGTTGGACTGACACTGTCAAAGATTAAATTTTCGACAATTTTTGCTGAATTTTACGGCCAATTTTGAATTGATTAATATTAATAATAAGAGGAATAATCAATGGGATGTTGGAAGAGTTCAGCAGTACTAATTTATTGTCAAATCGCGACGTGTCGCTGCAAATCACAGCTTCTTCAGGCTCTGAAAACCAAACATAAATTCCATGACCGAATGTCACTCTAAATTTTACAATAAAACTCACACAAATACATTGATTGTAATCAAAACAAACACTCTAGCCTGTAATACTGAAAATTGCACAAATTGCGTAAATACTTGCTTGAAATATACAGAATTACCTTGACAGGTTTAGTACGTAGTCACTGTAAACTCTAATAAAATGTGCGTGGAGCAACGACAACATATTAATTGATTAAAAATTGCAAAATACTCTAACAATAACATCGGGGTCTGCAGCAACACCAGTCATTAATCACAGCCATGAACTATGTATTGGAGTGATAGAGACGCCCCTCACGTATCTCTCCACAACCACGAAGTATGAAGCGAGACATAGAAGGTACACCTCCCGCTTCCCAACACAACCACGGAGTATGCAGACACAGGCACACCTCGTCTTCCCCCCGTTACCGCGTGGAAGCGCCTCTCACGGCCACCTTTGGTGACTAACCGACCCCGTCACCTCGAGCCCCTCGATTTCTATTTTTCCACCTCTTCAGCAACCCCAAGTACATACGATTCCGGTTCTGAGTATCTTCTCTCTTGTTCACAGTGTCATGTAGGCAAATGTGGATCATCTCAGCAATATCCCTCTTCACCCAATGACTCTCGGTGTCCAAAATTGAAACATCTCCAAACTTGAATCTATGACCCTTGTCGAAGCAGTGGGTGGCCAGTGGGTGGGTCGTTTTCTCTTTCTTCAGGAAACCTTAGGGTGCGCAGTCATACCGATGTTGACGAATCCTGGCGCCCAGCCTCTGCCGAGTCTGTCCGATGTAACAGTTTTCACACGCGCATGGGAGTTTGTACACAACTTCTGACCTCGATAACAATGGAATCGGGTCTTTCAATCCCGAGTACAGATCCCCCACTGATCTCAGGTTGTAGAAGACCAATTTCGAATCTGTGCTTCTGAGGCACCTGTTCAGCCTTTGAGACAATCCTCGTACCAAAGGAAACCTAAAACAGGACCTTGCATCTGGGTCTGCCGCTCTCTCAACCCCAGAAGCTCTTCGATTTTTGAACTCTCGCACGCACTTCATGACGAACTTCCCAGGATAACCGTTCTTCGTTAAAGTGTCTTTCACTCGGTCAATATTAGCCTCATGAAAGTCCTCGTGACTGAGTCCAATTGCTCGGTGTAACATGCCGAATACCACACCAACTTTGTGCGCCATCAGATGGTTCAACTCGTAATTGATGACTCTTCCAGAACTTGTGGGTTTTTGGTACCAATTCAGCTTCAGGCTCCCGTAATTCATCCGATGTATCTTTACATCCAAAAAACTGATGGATCTCTCCACCTCTCTTTCCACAGTAAACTGGATCCGATCATGGATGGAATTGAAGCACTGTAGTGCTATATCAATAGAGTCCTCCGGAACCGGCAACACAGTATCGTCTACGTAGAGTTTCAGCCATGGAATGTTGTACGGAAGCTTCTCCAGGACCTCTGAGATGACGTAATCCATGACGANGTAGTTGATAACTCTCCCAGAACTTGTGGGTTTTTGGTACCAATTGAGCTTCAGGCTCCCGTCATTCATCCGATGTATCTTTACATCCAAAAAACTGATGGATCTCTCCACCTCTCTTTCCACAGTAAACTGGATCCGATCATGGATGGAATTGAAGCACTGTAGTGCTATATCAATAGAGTCCTCCGGAACCGGCAACACAGTATCGTCTACGTAGAGTTTCAGCCATGGAATGTTGCACGGAAGCTTCTCCAGGACCTCTGAGATGACGTAATCCATGACGATACCTGCCAGAACCGGGCTAGCCGGGTTGCCCATGCTGCTGCCATCCATTTGAGCGTAAAGTTCATTATCGAAAGTGAAGTAACTACCTTCGAAGCAAAACTTTACCAGCGCCACCACGAGCTCTTTCAAACCACGAACACGTGTGGACCATTCCTCCCATTTGTCCTCCACGATCTTCAACACTAGATCTTTAGGGATGTTTGTGAAGAGAGACACTACATCTAGGGATGCCAAAATATAACCTTGCGGTAGTTGGACCCCACCGGCAAACGTAGCAAACTCAGCTGAGTTGTTGACGCTGAACCTTGAATTACTACTCACAGGGACTAACAGCTCATGTAAAAACCTAGCTACCTTGTACGCAGGGGCTTTTATACAGCTAACAACAGGTCGTAGGTTGCACCCTGGTTTATGTACCTTTCTCAGGCCATACATCCTTGGGGTCGTCGAATTGTGAGTCTTCAAGGCCTTCGCTCTCTTTTCACTAATCACCCCCTCGCGCTGATGTCTATCTACTAACTCGTTCGCTCTCCTTTCGAGCTTGAAGGTTGGATCTTTCTCAATGCGTTGGTAAGTACTCTCGTCTGCCAGCATCCTCTTCATGACCTGCAGATATTCTTCCCTGTGCATTAACACAGTGGCATTCCCTTTATCCCACCGCGCTACGATCAGATCTCTATTCTCCTTTAGAAATTTCTGAGTGGCTATCGCATCTTGGTCGCGCTGACTGCGGTTGTTGGACCTCGGTTTCAAGTAAAAGTTCGTGATGATGTTAATGGCTTCTGCCCTAATGTTATTTCTCTCCTCTGACTGTTGTTCCTCAGGGACATCCCTCACCTTTAAACTCTGAATGCAGAGTTCAAGGTCTTTGATGACAGTTGGGATAGGCACCTCACTATTGCGTACCTCTAACCCGAATTTAGGCTCTAGGCACATGATGCGTTTTACTCCCTCCGGAGGTTCGATATTTGGGAAGTTGAAAAGAGCCGTGTTCTCGTGTGTTGACACCCTAACCGGCGCCGAATTACTTCGGAGAATCTCCAACTTCTTTCTGTTCTTCGCTTAATCAAAATATTAATAATATTTGGGTTTCCAAATATTGAAAACTATTTTCCAAATGTCTCCAAATGATTTCCTAACGATTAGAAAGATCAATTATCCATTTTCTAATAAGCATATGCTCAATACATGGAGTTTCAGGAACCACCGGGAACAGGGAATACGGGACAACGAAGCATAGGAGACTCCCAGTCTAGGTGTTATTATGTCTATGGCGTACACAGTAACAGCTGAAGAGCGGTAACTACCCATTTTACCAACGGATTTTTTGTTTGCTTGCTAGGGAATTTCGGTTTGATATTTTCACCGTCCCCAAATCATTTTTTTAAATGTATTTTATAGGAAAACGGAGTACTTAATCAAAAATCGGGTTCCGTAGTTGAGTTCCCCGGAATGTTCTCTTTATTCCTAATACAAATATTCATTTTTTTCAATGGTTTTTCATGTAGTTTGCTCCAAACACAGATATCGAAGAGTCGTGTTATGGACCGTAAAAAGCATATACCCCTTCCTCTGGTTTGCCGTCGGGGGTAAAAAGGAATATTAATGAAAATTATTCAATGAAAGAAAATACAACTGATTGTGTATTTGAGGCGTCCCTCAAAACACCACGCTTTCACTCCAAATCACGACGGTAATTTTTTCGGTTTTCTAATTAGGAAAAATATAATTCAAAATAACTTTAAACTCCAAAAATATTTCCGTTATAAAATTCTTTATGATTTTACCTAATTTCCGGGATATTTAGTACGGCTGCTTCGCCAGCGATTGCTCCGATATTCAATGATGAAATTAAATTAATTTCAATTTCCTTCAAATTTCCCAAAATGGCCAAAAATGGCGGCACTGGGCGTAGCCAGTAAGCTACGGATTTCCCGCGGATTTTCCCCATAATTAATTACACTTTTCTTTTGTGACGTTCGTGATTTTTTAATATGAAATATGAAATTACTATTTTATAAAATTTTACTAACAAAAATGGACGCGAGTCGATGTATTTATTTTAAGGAGAGTGCACCGACTCCTCTCCATAGATCTTCAACTAATAATATGATTTATCAAAATTATAGCTAACTCAGAAAGCCACAAAATCCTTATCTCAAGGGGAAGGAGGGACGATACCTCCTCTATGGGTTTCTCCTCCACTCTCACACCACAATGACAAACACGAAGTTACGAAAAATGATGAAAAAGAAATATAATTTCGTTCTAAATGTTACATGAATAATTCGTAGTTTACAGATAAGTTTCGTGGAGGTTTAATTCCCGGAAATATCGATGAAAATACAATACAAACTAGAGATTGTAATAGGGTTCTAACAAAATTTGCTTCTTAGCAAGAAAATCTCCTGAGAGGATACTAATAATTCTACTTAAAGTGAAATTAAATCCTAAAGCTTCAACATTTACATTCGAAATATCTTAAGGTCTCTCACTAAACATCAGAATTGTTTGGAAAACTGAGACGAGAGTCGTCATCAACTCCCAAAACTCAAAATGACGCCAACTAATGGCGGAACGAGCCAAAATAATGGACTCGCCCAACGACGCTAACACAAAAAAAATCCACACAAAGTTGAATTTTCTTCAATTTTAACTCAATTTCGTGCTTTGTCCACCTGTCTATTGGAGATGTCACCTTCCTCCAGGATGAAGCTCAGCTCCGAAGACCAATATACAGAAAATTTACTTCAAAATACTCGAAAATTATACTAAATTAGCAGACACAACTGCACGCTAGGCCAGCCATGAGTCAACTCTGCCCAAGTGGCTGCTGGACCGCTTGGACTACCTGCTTGGGCCATTTCATGGGGGGATTTCCCCCTTTCATTGAGAGACAACCATTTTGATTGGATGTTGAAGTATTATAATAGTCGAAATTTCTAACAAAGAATATGAGTGGCTTAAAATTTTAGGAGCTTCTATCACAATTCGCAGAATACGAAAATTCTCTATATATCGATTTCTAACCGAAATTCCGCAAAAAAATTTCTCGATGAACAAAAATATTTATATTGTGAGTTGATGTCTAGGAGTCTTCTGGTGACTCCTGGTGGTATTGGATGGGCGAAATGAAGGGGTTATCCTCTTTCGGGTGTTCCTCATGGCCCGGATACCCGGGACCTTTGTCATCCAGCGTTGGAGGCATTGGATCCTCAGTTGAAGACACCTGGTGTTACCATTAGAAATGGCTGTGCCCTGTAGAGGGACGCCATCATCCCATCCTCTCTCATGTGGGTCTGGACGGGTTGGTCTAGATTTTCTCTGGCCTCAAGAGATCTTTCTCAAGGCCTCCTCTTCTTTCTCGAATCCGTTGACTCGGAGTTGTACCGGACGAAGACGACAAAAGAAAAATAATTATGATCGAGAAGGATTTTTATAATTTTCCTTCCCGATTCCTCGGATTGAGAGTAGCCTCCTGGTGTCTCAATAATTTTATTTTACGCAAATATTCGAATGTAATATAAAAAAAATCAATAATAATATTTTAGAGCCTTGACGACCCACGTCGTCACACTTTAATAAATCCGGGGGAAATAACACTCTCAATCATTTACTATGATATCGTAACTAATTTCTGTTGGATCGTACCACGGTGCGTTCGATATTCGCACTCAAAAGATCTCCTGCCACTGCGTTATTACAAAAGTGTACTCACAGTGGTGAAAGCTAAAACAAATGAAATCGGATTTCGACGATTTCCCTCGTTCTTCTGGGCTCCTTAATTTCTCCAGGTGGATCACTTCTCAGAGAGCTTCTGAAGCCTGATTATGATAATTTTACTTAGTTAATAATTACTTAAATGTCTACTAATTAATCTAAGTCTTAAATTTCACTAAAGGGTTCCAGGTCAGTTCTTCTCCTCCATGTCATTTCTCACCAATCCGGGCCATTCTTCTATTATTTCCGCCAATGAAGAGCATCCTTTTTGTCCTCCTTCCATTTCTCCCCAGTTCACCCTCGATCAGAGTCGATTAGCACGCCTTGACGGTCAAGGTAAAAGTTTGTTGAACACTGATAGTGGGGTCGATATCCTCTTCATCGATCCACACTCGACAATTAGTGCTCGAGCCAGTGTTCTCGACAGGAGCAGGGTTCCATTCATTTAAGCAGTATGCTCTCCGATTTCATTTCATAATTATTTCATTTTAATCATTACTACTCTTGAGTTATCCGGGTTTTTTAAGTGATCTTCGTCACAACGTACATTACGATTTTTCTACGCCATCATTAAGAAAACTCTCATTATCGGCAGACGCTTCACTCGTCACAGTTGACCCCCGCGTCATATGACCCTTTCGAGGTATACCTGGTATAACGTACGACTCTCGTAAAATCATACATTACACCACCTTTGCGGGATATGATCCTTGTGAACCCTTGAGAAGTATGACCCTTATGTGACCCTTTCAACATGTGACTGTCGCCACTCATCACCCTTGCAAAATACGACCAACGCGACTTCTGGGCGTTTCTCATCCGACCCTTCTCTTTCACTTGATGCTTGCGCTGAAAACACAGAATGGAGAGAAAAAAATTTATTCTGTGAAATGGACAAAAAATATAGGTTTCCCGAAATGTGAAAGCTAGGGTTATGCGATAAAAAATGCAAAAAAGTCATAGGATAATTGACTTTGCGCATAACTCGAAAAAAAACTGTAGCTTATCTAGCTACTTTATGCACTGAACCCTCATCACAAATGTAACCAGGCTTTGTTATGTCACATTCTCTCATTTCATTCACATATTTCACGGTTCCACGTGTAATCAATAATAAAATTTGATTCGATTGAATTATGCGATTTAAAATTACCCACATTGTTCAGCTCTAGCCAGACGGTTCGTACCACGAGTCCCTGAGAGTGAAAACCCACCCTGATAGATGATCAGTTTTTCCATGGGAATCACAATTATGAGCATGTAATTCGCATAATCGAGGTGAAAAAATAATTAAAAAATGGGGAATAATAGTTCAGAGAGCGGTAGGTCACGTCGCGGAGAAGTGATTGTAATAAATAGAATTGTCAGTTTTTACGCGAGTGATTTGACCGCGATTTTTGTGATTTGATGGGTATCAAACCAGAGGATCGAGTGCTACTTTTCCTCAGATAATTATGCACTAATTACGGTTCTCGTTCATCTCAGGCGCAATTTCCGATGTCCCGAAGGTCCTAACCTGTTTATTTACGTGCGTATCATAATTTTTAATCATTGTTTATTCCCACCATTAAGGTCTCCATGAAACGACTTTTTCCCTAGGGAATCCCCTGGGGGGGAGGGGGGGCGATGAGAAAGGTGGCGAGGATGGAGAAAGACGGAGTGGGCGGAAAACAGGGGTAAAAATTATTACACCCAGTGGCTATAGTGGTCACGCGGGGAGTGTGTGGCTCCGGCGGTCATCCAAGCTAAGCATCGTTCAGTCTGCCCAGTACTTGGATGGGTGTCCGTTTAGGCACACCTAACCGCGTTGGACTACAGTCGCTAGGCACGAATGTAGAGAACCACTGTGCCCATTGAGTCAGTGTAACCAATGGACACAGTGGAATCCCTGCATTATCGGCCGGCTGTACGACTGGGGTTTTCCATGGTTTCCCTTGCAGTCCTCGCCTGAATGGGGTACAGTTAAGAGTAAGACGGCCCATGATAACGCCAAAAAATCAGAAGAGAGCAGTGGGAGAGGCAAAGCAGACGAATGGGGAGCCTATAAAACCGTAATGGTAGTAGGAAAGAAATATGAATAAAAAAAAAATATATATTACACCCAGGCCTTAACTTCCGAACCCGTGAGGAGAAAGTTTTTGTAATTATTCCGAAAATGGAAAAGAGTATTCCATCATATCTCCACCTTTCATGATCCCTAGAATCATTCTATGGTGTTTTTGGAGGAGTGTATGTATGCGTGTGTGTGTTCTTTTTCGAGGGTTTTGGAAAAAATCCCTACGCACGATAGTGGACTTTCGTCACACCCTGTGTCGGAGCTGCCCCGACTAGAAATCTCACCTCGAAATTCTTCTGACCATTGATTCCCTTGCGGCACCACCGTTAAATATTACTTGGCGAGGGAGGTTTTAGCTTTTTGCTCTTCCACTTTGTTTCCATCTAGTATACGTCCCCCTGTCTCACTAAGGTGTTAGATGTGGGCAGGGGGTTCCAATAGATTTTGCGTCTATTCCGCAGTTTTATCCCTGCGTTCCTCACTTCTGAGCTCTTTTATGATTTCTACTAAATTTTCAGGCCGGGTCTTTCCTCCAATTGCAGCCTCCCAGGTGTCGCGAATCATGCTGAAGCGAGGGCCACTGAAAAACACGTGCTCGACGTCTTCATTCATTCCTATGCAGGCCAGACACTCTGAGGAATCCTCATGTTTAATTTGATGAAGATAAGTATGGAAGCACCCATGTCCTGACAGCATCTGTGTCCGGTAGTAATTCACCTCTCCTTGACTACGATTTAGCCAGTCTGCCTGCGGGATGAGACGATGAGTCCATTTCCCATTCTGCGAGACATCCCACTGCAGTTCCCATCTCTGCAAACTATTTCTTCTCTCATCTGCCCTGAGCTCTGCTGCACTCAGTGTATCCGATTCTCTTCGCCGATAGAGGAATCTTCGTTCTTCGGCTAGTACTTCAATGGGAAGCATCCCAGCAATAACACATATTGCATCTCCGGTAACAGTGCGGTATGCACTGGCAACTTTAAGGGCACTCAATCGATGAACTGGTGCGATCTTTCATCGTAATTCCTGTAACTTTAACCACCATTAAATCCATGACGTTATCCTGCCCCCGGTTCAACCTTACCTGAGGCACCGTTGAGTCTCCCTCACTCATCTGTGGACAGAAAAAAGAGTCTATTCCCTTAGTTATTACGCAACTTCTGAGTTTGTCCTGAGTATCGGCATAATAGATCCTGCCAATTCCATTCGGTCTTTTGATAGAATTATTTATGATTCATGGTTCTTGGACCAATGCTATTGGTAACTGCATCCCAGTTAGCAGCCTGACTAATGGCAGTGAGGTCGCCTTACTGTAATGCAAGTTAATCTGTATAATATGCATCCGAGTCGTAGCCATGAGAGCTATTACACAGGCACCCCCACTGTACCCGCCTTCTTTTCCCCATTGCGGTTCTTTCCGAGTTCCCTTACGGTTACTTGTTGCACCCCACAGTGAGATCGGAAGTTGCAGGCCTTCAGACCTCCAAGCGCACTATTGCCAATCAGTGCAGCGAAGTGGACACTTTTAGCGCACCTAGTTTCACTCCCCCAAATGACAACCCACTTGCTGGTCATCAGATTCCTGTTTTGCTTCTCAAGGAAGCACAATGATTCCTGAGGAGTGGTCTCTAGGTCCTCCACGTGCACCACTACCCGGTGCTTTTTTGGAAGGTCCAACAGTGACACAACGTGGATGGTGTGCCCACTTATTCTGTTTTCAGGAAATAGGCTTTTCAGTCAATTTCCTGTAGCCTCATCCGTGCAGATCACCACAAGCGCACCGTCCTTCTCCCAGACCCCGCTGAAGGCTGGTACCTCGACTCCATCCGGTAGGACTAAAATAGCACCCTTCAGGAGCTTCCTCACCTCTGTCACCTCTCCTGCATCCAGTTTTCGGTCCGAATACGACTGAGGTATCACTGCCCGTTTGGTTGAGTTGGCAGTGTTCTGAGCATATGTGCCCTGATCCTGCTTCTTGTGCTTTTTCTCTTTCGGCCTAGTGTGAGGACTGAGCACGTTGTGCTGAGGATGAAGTCGTTTTTCAGCCCTCCCCTGAGCTCCACCAGTACCTCTCACTTCAGTCTTAGAGGCAGCCTCGACCAAGGTTTCTAGAGCCCCCGAGAGCTGCTGTTGTCTCAGCCTTGTGAGTTTCTTCCTAGCAGCTCCACTCAGCCTGACCCGTCCTGTTTTGCAACTTTCAGAATCGGTTGCGTCTGCTGTGGTCTTTTCCGAGTGTTCACCAATGATGGCCCCACCCGAAGGGTTATCTTTTAAATTTGAATGTTCAATTTTGGTATCCATTTTGGTCCCACGAGTATCACGGAAGAGCTGTATCACCCGGTCCGACCCATGTTTGCCGGAGTTTCGCTTGTCATAAGACTAATCTCATAGGTAGCCCAGGTTTCTGAGAGGCACTGTTCACGACACAGCTCCCTCTGTGCCACACATCCCTTAACACGGTTATATAACTCTGTGGCTTACACCGTGGATTTGGGTGGGTCCCTCTTAGCAGTCGCCGGCGACGGCAGCCTTTCAACTGCCAGCGCCCTCGACCGAGCCCCCCCACCAACGACAAGGTGGGAATGTGTTCGGAGGGGTTCTGTGGATGTTCGAGGATTTTTCCAACTTTATCCAGCATGCAGAGAGGGCGATAGGATGAGGGTTCGTCAGGTGGGTTTTCCCCTTTGGAGAGGAGCTTTGCGCTCGCGTTCCTCTCTCCTGAGCTCCTTCATGACTTCTGCCGCGAAGTTGCTCGTTGCGTCCCAGGCTGCCTGGGATGACTGCATTACTTCCACCAGGTTTTCAGGTTCGACCTCCCTTCCCAAGTCAGACTCCCAAGGATCATGAATCTCGCTGAAACGGGGGCATTCAAAAATAAAAGCTACACGTCTTCGTTTACTCTTATGCAGATATGTCACATCGGGGAAACTTCATGTTTGTATTTATAGAGATGGGCTCAGAACTTCTATCGGTAGCATTCCGCCGACGACGGAAACTGCGTCCTCGGACACCGTGCGGTATGCCCTCGCAACTCGCAGAGCACTCAGTCGATAGACTGCTGTGACCTTTCACCGTCATTCCTATAACTGCGGTGCATCAGCCCAGATGGAAATGCCATAGGTAGTACTGACGTGACCACCGAGGACAGCCGCGTTCATCTTTTTTCTTTAGGACCTCCGATATTCGGCATAAGGTGCGACAAGATGGATTTTACTCCAGACGCCTTAGCACCAACATACTCGGTTTGTAGTTTGGAATCGCGTCGGGCTTCGATCATCACCCCCAAATATCGGATGAACAGCTGATAAGTAATTTCGCTGGACCCGATCTGGAGCCTTATTGTCTCGATTTTCTTTCTGCTGGTGATCAGCTCAGCCTCTGTCTTGTGCTCCGCCAGTTTCAGACCAACTGCGTCCATCCAATGGTGGATCGTCTCGAACATCGTGTGGAAAATGTAGTTGATCTTCTCCAAATATTTCCCCACGATTTCTACAGCCACGTCATTTGCAAAAGCCACGAGTTTAGTTTCCTACAGTAATCCCAGCTTCAGGAGCCCGTTGTGCATGATATTCCACAGTAGGGGATCCAATACCGAGCCTTGAGGTACGCTTCCGGTAACTTTGTACTCTTCAGGACCAACCTTCGTATCATACTTGAGAACCGTTCCCGTAAAATAGCTGCCGACCAATCTCCGTAAGTATCTCGGTATGTTAAACTTCGCAAGAGCCTCCATGCTAAGGTCCCACATGGCCAAGTTGAAAGCATTCTTAATGTGTAAAGTTGCTACCAAGCAATACTTCTTCGTGCCATTGAGCCATCTTTTCCCCGAGATTGCATCCCGGGCAGCGACAACGACGAGGTTGATAGCATCCAGAGTGGATCGCCATCATCTCTTCTCCTTGCTCTCCGGTGCGATGAAGTTCCGTTTGTTGCGGGAACAGCACCGTGACTATTTTCTTCATGAGTACAGGGCACGTTGGTGCTGGCATTGGTTGACTATTGAGTCGCGTCATTACCACCTTGTATGGTCTATCCCACGGTTCGCCTTCTACCTCAGCAATAAGCTCACTCCAAGATTGCTTTTTGCTGCACTTGATAGCTTTGCTGAGTTTCCGACGAGCCTTTTTGTATCTGATCTGCAATTCCCCAAAATTCGGCTTCTTTCGGCCACGCTGAGATAATTTCCTGGCTGTATTTCACTCTTTCCGTAGGATGGTAATGGTATCATTCCAACAATACACCGGTGGATGCCGGTTTGTGGCCCGCTTCCTGGTCATGGTGGCATCGCATGCTTGCGTTACACTCTTCATGATGTTTCGCGCCTTTTCAGTAGCACTGCTGCCACTGATCGGGCGGTTGTCCAATGTTGCTGAATAAGAACTAAGATTGAAAGTACTCACTCTCCGGCCGATTTTGTTGATCTTGCGATGAAGAGTGTCGTTTTTTGTATCGATTGGGCGTGGTGAGGGTTTAGTCGTAATAAATACCTGAATAACGGACATAATCGTCTTTCTGGGATTGATTCGGGATGCACCAGTGACAGGTAGAGGTTAGATTTGATTATTAGCCCGAAGAGCACCTGGAGGACCTGGCCCACGGATCTCGACCGCCGAGGGAGTGGATTCTACGGCTGGAGAAGAACTTTACACCTGGAGAGCCTCCCAGCCTCCGGAGAGGTTTTAGAGATACCTTATCCTCCAAACACCATCAAAACAAACCGCCACAACCACGAGCCTTCGACCACGTGAGAATAGAGAACCCCATCCTCACCTAGAAGGCAGCACCTAACGGATAGCCTCAAACTTGAACTTGGGATACCCAGTAGAAGGGGACTGACTCCGGAAATACGTCATCGGTCAGAACCAAAATGACTCCGAAAAAGAAGACCTGAGGGCACCACCATACACTCTGGGGCTGCCGCGGCCAACAAATTAATCGATTGGCTGACATTCAAACACCGAAGGTCAACGTCAAAGCCTCGTGACGGCGCCACTGGGAGAGTCAACCGCAACGGAATTCCCTGATTGGTTGCAGCGAAACCGACCTCCGGAATTACCTTAGGCTAGGTGGAAAAGCAGCCGAGAACTTCCCTTCGTTCTCAACCACCGCCATTATCACGTGTCTTAATATTGTGTGGGTCTCATTTTTGTGTCTTCACGTGATATTGTGGCAGGTCGTGGACGTATCCATACATCGTATCGAGCAGATAACTTTGAGGCGAATTTACGGAGAATAAATTTTGGAGATCCGGAGGTACGTGGAGGAGTATTTCGAGAAAGCGCACAGACACCGGGAGGGCGCCGAACCGCACCACGTGTTGGATCAACTGGTGGGCCAGGACTCAACGTCGTTGTGAGTGCCCAAAAATTATATCTATCGATCCTTTCGGTGTGGCTCGCGTATTATTGAGATACTCATTCCGTCGAATTGTCGCCCGTGATTCCGAGGGATTCGCTTGGGTTCAGGATACGGAAGCTGGGGGTCTATCGGTGACCTTCAGAGCGGAAGTGTGTATCCTCCATCTTAACCGTTTAACTAGTTTTCCGTAATCCTGGTATATCCCGAGGGGCTTTAAAATATTCTAGTCGGACTCTGGGAAATTAGGGAGTTAGTTACAAAAGGGAATAGTGATATTAGAAAGTACTAGGATTATTAAATATTATTATTATTATTATTCTTTGTTCATTTTGTTTTGTTCTCTGGCGTTGCGGAGGAGAGGAAAAATATATCTCGGTTAGTATCGCGATCAAGAGGCTTTGTGAAAGCCCACGTGGGGTTTCACGACCGGTGTTGTGTAGATTTGCCGTCCGTAAAATTAATAAAATAATAACCGAGCCTCTCCGTAGCTCTCCGGAAAGCAAATCGCTTATTAATCATCAGTACTAATTATTGTAAAGAGTGGGCACATTTTATAATAGCTAACTGTTTATTAAAGATATTGGGGCGAAATAAATAATAAAAAGAAATACAAAAAACGGATTGACGCGTCCGCGTACTAGAAAACAAGATAAAAGAATAACGGAAAAGAAAGAGACGATCGTACCTGAAGGTGGTTGATAGGGAGGAAAAGGGCAAATACGTAACACTACTCTCTCTCTTGAAAAGTTGTCGCCCCAACAACAATGCGCCTGTTAAAGCCAATTGTAGTGAAATTTCAGTTAATGAATAACTGAAATGATACTTCAATTATCTGGGGCCTTCAACCCAACTCTCTTCCAAAAAACCCAGATGGAAAATAACAAAAAGAGAGAAGGTTTGCCTCGAAATAATTAATTATGTCTTCACGGGAGATTCTTCATCTTTATGAAGTTCGAAAGATCCAGTTGTCTCTCGAGTTTTCTCCAGAGGAATGGGAAGGCAGTCGAGGATTTGAACTGGAAAAGAAATGTTAGGAACGGCAAAAATCAATTGTTCAAATTAATCTGAAAGAGTTGAAAGGAACTTGAAATCTATTCAAGTATTTGCATCAGGTATTAATTTTTTTAACGAGTATTTTTACATAATACATCGTGATTCCTAATCTTCTCGGGGATAAATAAATAAAAGTAGGAATATCTTCTCGGGGCTAAATAATTAAAAGACATGGATCTTCCCGAAGATGAATAATTGAAAGTGAGAATATCTTCCCGAAGGTAAATAATTACAAAAAAAGAGTCTTCCCGAGGATAAAGAAATCAAAATCAAAGAAAATGGATTTTCTCGAGGATAAATCGTCTCGACGATCAACAATTGAACCGAATATATCTTCTGAGATTAGTTGTGGCCATCAACTAGAATCAGAATAATGAAAAAGATGCAAATACCTGTATAGAGTATTATTTTGTTAAAAATAGCAAGCTGAAATATCAACGACCTTCGACTTTACATGAGCAGGTCCCCGAATCTGAATAACAGCTTTGTTCCATTTATTCTTGATTACAAAAAGGATGAAGTCAACTTGGTGATCAAATTGACCTCACTTCGTTGAACTGATGAAGAGAATCATCGATAGATAAAATTTTTCATTTGAATATGCGATGAAAATTATCGCGGGGGTGGCAAAATTGGGTATTTAATTTAATTTTGTTTGGATGTAGGTATAGGTTAAAAGAAAGTGAGGGTTTGGTGGCAAGGTTTCTGAATGCCATTGGTTAGGACAAGTTTCATTACATGAATAGAAGTGTTGTGGAAATAATGTGTTGGAAAGACAGTGACTTATCTTTTGTATTTTCCATGATTTCATTCCGTAGATTTTGAATACTCTGGAATCCTAATTCGGTCCATAGTTTTGAGGGAAATATTTGTCTCGATCGACGTACCCCTGTTAAACGCGTTTACGGTTCAATTTACTAACAAATCACGCGTGAGTAGAAAGAAAATCGCGGCACTTCTGGCACCAATGTAAAGAATGGGTACATTTTATAATAACTAACTGTTTATGAACAATTTTGGGGCAAAATAACTAATAAAAAGAAATACAAAAAGGATTGACACGTCCGCGGACTAGAAAACAAGAAAAAAGAATAACAGGAAAGAAAGAGACGATCGTACCTGAAGGTGGTTGAGAGAGAGAAAAAGGGAAAATACGTAACATCATTTTTAGATTGTGTCGAGTCTGGCGGACCGGGATTCTCCGGAAAAAGTGTATTTTGGTTTTCCTTATTTTGCATTCACCTTACTCTCAGAGTTTTGAGATTGAACCAAAGTATTTTTTTTTGTTTTCATTACTATTATATTAGTTATTAGTTTGGGTGACGACCCACTTTTTTGGATTGGCATTAATTTTCTTCGCTCATTTCATATCCGTTCATAGAATATAGGATTCTTTTGGTTATTCACTCGTTTACTCTATTTAATTTTACTGAACTATTTCCTTGTCCCTAAACCGAAGTAATTAAGTCGAATATAGCACGAGCACACCTGAGAACACATCCGTAACGGTGTGCATTGCACTGCGAGCGCCAGGAAGGCGAAAAGTTCTCAGGAAAGTATTAATACAAATTATTTTCTTTTGGAACTCGTTCCTCTGGACCGAGAGGACGCAATCAGATCATTTCTAATTGCTTGTAAATTGGAGGGATAAATAAGAGGCTAGTTATTCCTTGGGGAACTCATCAGTTCTGAGAAGATATATTTTGTGCAATTTTACAATCGGATGGCACTTCTTCACAATCGAACAGTACACTTGACAAACTTTAGCTTCTTTGAGTCACAAGAGACTCCACTCATTGTCGTACCTGATAATAAAACATAATTAAGGGATTCTTGACCACTGAGTTCGGAGATACTCCTCCGGACCAGGTTCCATTGGAGACATTGTCTGGGTCATTTACCGTCCTATTTTGGGAATTTGGCATAAGTTGGCACAACACGCAACCTATAATTTCTGCTGTTAAGCCGCAGGGTCATCAGAGGCCCCATTCAATTTTCATACATAATAAGTGCACGCGAGAAATAATCTCCGCATTTTCCTTCGTAACATATGGAAGACCTGTTTTGTAATGCTCTAGCGTATTGAGTCATAAAGAGACTCCAATAATTGTTTTGAAATTTAAATAAACAAACAACGACGAGGATTAAATCTCAACTAATTCTGCCTCGTCACAATCTTCTTAGGCGCTAAGGCGAATTTCTGGCCAGTACATGTCTCCCAGAGAATCGCACGGTGATCGCTTGCAGTTCAGATATCAGTTACTCTACATGAGCAGTTCCCCTTTGCAAGGTTGCTGCTCTCGAAGGTAAGGTCCACAATTGAGCTTGCCTTCCCCCTCATGAACGTCGGTTCATCGCCGCTGTTCCGCAGAATCACGTCCAGGGATGACATGGCTTCCAGTATGGCTTGCCCTTTGGTGTTCGTCTCCTTACTTCCCCAGTCGACTGCCCAGGCGTTGAAGTCCCTGGCTATTACGACGGCTATTATGAAGTGCTGCTTCGCATGCTCAGTCAGTCTATCCAGGAAGTCAGTGGACTCATCAATAGAAATGCTCGGTGAGGCGTAACAGCTGTAGAAATGAATTCCATCAACAATAGCCCTCACAAAACCATTTTGTACGCTATCACTCGTGGTACTCTGGAATGGTCGGTTCCCATAAGACCAGATTACGACTTTCTTGGTGGCGTTAGTAACCTAGGGTTAAGTGTCCAGATGACGGACATATGGCTCTGAGATCATGACGAGGTCCACCGTTGGCTCCCGCACCGTTTGCATGAGCAGGTCGTGTGCGTCCTCGCAGTGATTGAGGTTGCGCTGCAGCACCTTACAGTTTTTCCACTTATTATCGCCTTTTATTAGTGAGCTTCTGGAGTGCCTCCTTATATACTGGGCATCTACTACTACCAGCACTGTAGGCACTATTCTCCGTATTTCCTTTTTCGGTGCACAAGGCACATTGAGGCTTCTCCTTGAAGTCTGAGGTCTTATGGCCGGTCGTTGAGCTTTTGGTGCTGAGATTCGACAGGACTGCACTCGTGCATTTCGTGGCAAGGTGACCATAGTGCCAGCACTTGGAGCATTTCATTGGCCTCTCCACTCTCCTTATTAGGCAATTCACCCATCCCATCTTAATCTTGCCATGTTCTCCTAGGATCTTCTTGGCTGTTGCCGCCGTGAGAACCACTGAGCCAGTCTGCGTTCCTCCATATGCCTTCCGCAAGAATTTGACCGTACCTTGACTGATTTTCTCCGGCTGCTGCCCGTAGGGTTTCAAGGACATCTTCCTTCGTTGTGGTCTCATCAAGATCCTCTATCTCCAGTTTCTCTTGTGGCACCTAACTGACTACCTGAACTTCAACTCCAAGGAGACTGGCGATGGCTGTATGCATCTGGGGGGCTCCGTTGGTCGTCTTCTTGCTCAGGATGATCAACATATCCCCGATCGCTGTCCGGCAGATCTTGTCGACACAATCTCGAGCTTGCTTAGCAGGAACATCCTTCTTTACGCGGCGTAGGATCTCCGAGTATTTCTCCTTGTCCTTGGGTCGGACAATCAGGGCATCAGGTCTTGGCGCTGATTTCCAACGATTCCTCTTCTGCTTCTTAGGCTCTTTCTTCTTGGAGGTTGTCTTCCGAAGCTGATCCTCATCTTGTTTTTTCCTTCCTTTCTTAGCCTCGACCAGCTTCCAATCTGACCCTTCAGCAGGTAGCTTCCCCTGCGGGGCTGTCGTGCTGGTCAGATCCTGTTGCTTCAGCTTCTTCAATTTTTGAGCTTCTGCCGCAGGTGAACCTTTCGGGCACTTTCTCCGTACTGCTTTGTGGACATCTCGGGCCGACTGCACGATATTCGGATCCTCTACTTCCGAGTCCTTTGCCGTCGTTTCGGAGTCCATCCGTAAATGCAATGTACGTGATGCTGGTGGAGTTTCCACGGGTTTGTTAAAGGAGGATCGGGCTTTGGTGCGTACCTCCTCCAAACTCTTGAGGCGTTTGAATGCATTGCCTATAGTTGCCACCTTGGATTTGAACTCCTTGTGGACATTTATCCTGGGTTGGACATACTCATGAAGGTCTGCGATGAGTTTTTCAAGTCGTGCCCATGAATGACGACAGTCTATCTCCTGTTGAGTCTGCGACACGCAGACTTCTCCCTTGTAGTATCTGAAGCCAAGGAAGCCACCTTTGAAGTAGATTGTGATGATTGGCTCCTCCCATAATCCATGGAGCCGGCATCAGCCACCGAGGATTTCACTCGATCGCAACTGATGGCGGGATTTACCTTCTCAGGGATACCCGCATGGGAACTTTGTATGTTGTCATCACTGATCATGATCAACTGTAGGCTGTTACGGGGAGCTCACCCGATACTCTTTATGCATGGTGTTATAGAGAGCCCACCCTGCACGCCTGTTTTGGTCCGCGGGAGCTATTTTATTTCACTCCAGTCTGCTGAGTCAGCAAGCTGACCCAGTTAGGACTTCCCCTATCCGTCACCTGGCGATGCGCCGCCGTAGAAGTTGGGCTTCTCCACCAAGCTGCCCTGAAAAGGACAAGCCTCAGCTCGGCAGTGTGTGTTTGTTTTTTCCGAAGTCATGAACGAAGAAAATGCTCTTTACGCACACCTTACAGTTTGGTCATTTCAGCAGGGTAGTGTCCGACTCGCTTAGGGTTGTCTGGTAGTGACCACGAACCGCCATGGTTGATAAAACCTGGCTTGTATTGGTTTGACGAATGTGCAACCCATACGGACTAAAAAAAGAATATGACCCCTGTAGTCTGTGGCCGTTCTTCCCATTGCGGCACCACCGTTAGGAATTACTTCGCGAAGCAGGCCTTAGTAGTTTGCTCTTCCACCTTGCTGCAACTTATGTACGTCTTTCTGCCCCACTAAGAGGTTGTGCACGGGTAGGAGGTTCCAATAGATTCTCTGTCTATTGCGCAGCTTTGCACTCACGTTCTTCATTTCTGAGCTCCCTCATGACCATGGTCGCGAAGTTACTCGTTGCGTCCCAGGCTGCCTGTAATGACAGTAAAACTTTCATCACGTTCGCAGGCAAGACCTGGCTTCCACGTGTAGACTGCCAGGTGCTCGGGATCTCGCTGAAGCGCGGGCATGCGAAGAACACCTGTTCCATGTCTTCATCTACGCCTATGCAGATCGGGCACTCCGGCGAATCTTCATGTTTGAATTTCTGAGGATACGCCCTGAAGCACCCATGTCCGGAAAGCATTTGCGTCAGATAATAATAATTAACCTCACCATGGGTACGGTGCAATCAATCATCTACCTGAGAGATTAGGCGGTGGGTTCATCCCCGCATGGTCGAGGCGTCCCACTGTAACTGCCATCGGTGGATGCTATTGCGCCTCTCTTGTATCCTCAGCTCTGCTGGGCTCAGTATGGTCTATCGCCTCTGTCGGTAGATGGATCTTCGTTCTTCAGCGAGTACTTCAAGGGGCAGCATCCCAGCGATGACACACATTGCGTCCTCGGACACAGGGCAGTATGCGCTGGCAACTCTGAGGGCACTCAGCCGATAAACTAGTGCTACTCTCCGTCGTGATTCCTGCATCAGCAACGCGTTGGCCCATATAGCAATGCCATAAGTAATCACCGATGTGACCACCGATGATAGAAGGGCTTTTCTCCTCTGCTTAGGTCCACCCACATTAGGCATTAGCCGGGATAAGGCCATTCTGACTCGAGACGCCTTGGAACTCGCGTGCTCTGCCTGCTCCTTGAAGCTTAGTCGGATATCGATTATCCCTCCCAAGTACCAGGTGAACGGCTGAGATGTGAGCTTGTATTTGCCGACTTGCAGCTTGATCGTCTCCACACGCTTCCTGGTTGTTATAAGTACAGCTTCCGTCTTATGTTCCGGTAGTTTCAAGTCAACTGTATTCATCCACCGACATATCTTCTCAAAGATGATGTCGAAGATAAAATTGATCTTCTTCCGATATTTTGCCACGATGACTACGGCTACATCGTCTGCGAACGCGAGGAGTCTCGCCCCTCCTGGCAGTTCGAGCTTCAGTAGTCCATCATACATGATGTTCCACAAGAGAGCCCAGGACAGAGTCCTGGAATACTCCCCCGGTAACTCTGTACTCTTTGGGGCCCGTCTCGGTATCATACATGAGGATTTTATCAGGAAAGTAGCTTTCTACCATCCTTGGCAGGTATCCTGGTACGTTCATCCTGTCAAGGGCCTCCATAATACAATCCCACTTGGCTGAGTTGAAGGCGTTCTTTATATCCAGTGTTGTCACTAGACAGTACTTCTTTATCCTTCCTTTCAATCGAGTCCCCGAGATCGCCTCCCTGGCGGTGCTGACTACAAGATCAATAGCATCGAATGTGGTGCGACCTCTCCTGAAGCCGTATTGGTTGGCGGCTAGCAATGGCTCTACTACTGCTTCTATCCTCTGGTGCATGATACTCTCGTTAATTTTCCCGGCTGTATCTGGCACGCAGAGGGGGCGATCAGATGAAGGTTCGTCCGGTGGTTTCTCCCCCTTGGGAAAGAGCACAAGTCTCTACTGCTTCCACTTAGCAGGAAAGGTGCCCTCTTTCAGACACGTATTATAGACATCCAAGAATTGTCCTGGTGCTGCATTAATCGCTCCTTTCAATGCGATGTTGGGGATTCCATCAAGGCCAGGAGCCTCGGTGTTCCCCACTCTGCCGCATGCTTCCTTGAGATATTCTTCCGTCACTGTGGGATCGATACAACCTCCCATCTTTCTGTGGAGTGACGGAGTTCCGGTTGTTGAGGGAACAATACCGCCGCAATCTTCGCTCAGGGCATGTCGAGGATGGCATATAGTGGCTTTTCAGCCGTTTCATGACTACCTTATACGGCCTGCCCACGTATCAACTTCAACTTTATCAAGTAGTTCATTCTAGCATTTCTTCTTACTGCACTTGATCGCTTTGTTGAGCACTCGACGTGCAGTCCTGTACTTCCTATACAGTTCCTCGTAGGTTGGCTTTTTCCGACTTCGCTGTGCTTTTCTTCTCGCCTTCACGCACTCCCTGTGGAGAGCGGTGATTGCATTATTTCACCAGTACATCGGTGGGCGACGATTTCCACTACGTTTCCGCGGCATGGAAGCATCACAGGCCTCAGTTACTTTCCTCATGAGATGTTCGGATTTTTCCGTAGCACTATTGCCACTGATCGGATGATCATCCAGTACCACCAGGAATGAGCTGAGATGAAAGGTGCTCACTCTCCAGCCGACGGCATTCGTCTTTTTAGCAGTTGGTCTATCCCTTTGATCAGTAGATACCTCCCAATGTATTGCACGATGGTCACTGGCAGTGTGGACTCCCATCACCTTACAAGAGTAATTTCCTTTTGCGAGACTGCTGCTCACGAAGATGAGGTCCACAATTGAACTCGCCTGTCCCCTCAAGAACGTAGGTTCATCACCACTGTTCAACAGAACAACGTCTAATGTGAACATAGCTGCGAGTAGTGTTTGCCCTCTTGCCATCGTCTTGATACTACCCCAGTCGACCGCGCAGGCATTTAAGTCACCAGCGATTTCCACAGGGAAGTGCTGCTTCGCGTCCTCAGTCAGTCGGTCAAGGAAAACCGTAAACTCGTTCATAGTGAGGCTCGGTGGAGCGTAGCAGCTGCGGAAATAATTTCCTTGCAGCTTAGTTACTACAAAACCAGCCTCGTTAGTATTGGCAAGACTCTGAAACGGATACCGGTCACAGGCCCAGATGACGGCCTTGGTACTGTCGTCCATGTCCCAGGATTGAGAATGAAGGTGTCTGTACGGTTCTAAGATCATTACAACGTCCAGCTTTAGCTCTCAGACGGTCTGCATAAGCAGATCGTGTGCGACCTCACAATGGTTGAGGTTGAGCTGTAGTACTCTCACTATCGTTTTTTGGCAAGATTCTGGAGTGCCTCCTTGAAGGCTGGGCATCTCCCACAGCCGGCAATGTGAGCACAATTTTCCGTGAGACCTTTCTCGACGCACAAGGCGCATCGAGCCTCCTTTTCGGAGTCGGCGTCCTTACCCCCTCACTCTTACACCTGGTGGCAAGATGCCCGTGGTGCCAGCACTTGAAGCACTTAGGGGTCTCTCTACTTTTCTCACCCGGAATTGACCCACCCTTTTCAGTTTTTGTCATCCTCGCCTATGATCTTGTTCGCTACCGCCGCTGACAGCGTTACTGACATCGTCTGTTTCCCTCCGTAGGTCTTGCGCAGAGACTTTAGCGCATTCAGCGAGATCTCAGACTCATTGCCAGCTGCTTAACACAGGGCTTCCAGAATCTCTTCTCTGGTTGTCTGACCGTCGAGATCTTTAATCTCGATATTCTCCTGGGGCTCTTTGCTGAGGAACTCCGCCGCCTCCTCAAGGAGATTGGCTATGGTCCTCTGCAGTGCCAGCCCTTTTTCTGCACTGTCTTTGGTCAAGACTATCAGCATATCCCCTGTAGCGGTCCTGCGGATCTTGTCCACGCATGCATGAGCCGGTTCGAGAGGAACATCCGATAATTGCCCGATAGATGGGAGAAATGCGTGCAAAGTGACGGCGATTATTTTCAAGATTTGATCGGTATTCATTTTTTTCCAAAACAAAGTCAAAATTGTCGAGAAAAAGCCGACAATTAAGTCATATACCTAATAGCTAAATAGAATACGTTGTATAGAAAAGTCGAATTCTGTTGACTTTTCTATAGAAAATGTTCTATTGAACGTTTGTCTATTCTACGTCTATTCCATTGATTCTGTTCTAATATGTTCTATTGAACGTTTTAAGCTTAACTTCGGTGCACACTTTCAGCCCGATCGGTGTAGTAGTATTCACCGACAAGTTCCTGAGGTATTCAACATTTTGTATAAAACTATTTTGCTAGATATCCTGAAAAATATTCGAGCGATTTCGTTTTTTTCAAAATACTCATCTCGATGTCTTCTGTCTACATCAATCAAAATATATGTACCCGTTCATACAATGTTTTTGAGATATTGCAGATTTTCCATTTTTTCTCTAAATTCCTTTTACTCGCGTTAACTCGAGAAAAAATTAAGATAGAAGGTTGAAATTTGATAGGGTTATGAGTCATAACCCTATCAAATAAAAGCCCCCTACCCTATAAGAATAAAAGTTGGTGTTCTGGATGAGCGATAGGCGATGAGTAGTTCCAGAGATCTTCAACTTGATGTATAATAATATTTTGGTGAATATCTCAAAAACTACTTAACCGATATCATTTTTTTAAAATATTTCTCTCGATGTTCTCAATCTAGATCACTCAAAATTGCACTTTCTCTCTAAATTCCTTCTACGCGTAACAACTCAAAATAAAATCGACATAGGAAAGCCGAATTCAATAACCCAAGATGATGATCGTTATCTATTAACGTTGAGGCTCCATCAGACTGAAACCGTTGGATTAAAAAACATTCATACATAACACCCTCCCTGTCACAGAGACAGGTAATGTGATATACATCGAAACGTCAAATTCTCGGGAGCGGTATATTTTCAAACTAGGCAGGTAAAATAAAAGAGTCGTGCCCACATGTGGAATTATACACTAAGAGAAAAACAGCAGAGTCCTCAAATCAGTCTTGTTCATGCCAAAAAATATTGCTTTAACAATTATCAAAAAAGTATTTTTTTTCTGCTAAACATGCACAATTATTGGAAAGTTTTATAGCAATAATAGATTTAGTCTTTTCAAAAAAAAATTATTCTTTGTACGAGTTATTCGATGCTCTCATACGTATTTTGCATCGGGCAAATGCTCGTTTTATATGAAACGAAGTATAGTTGTTTTCCGTTTCGACTATTCAATAATCACGGACAAGAAATGAATTCCTGCATGAAATAATGATAATGACATAATAATACTCTTGTAACTCAGGGACAAAACAAGCAGGGGTTTGAGCCCGTCCGACAGAAGGCATATGACTTGATGCATTATTAGTCCTTTTTTTCTTTATTTTGACCAATTCCATTGGTTGTGTGACGTGTGCAGACATTCACACGTCGATTTTATTAGCGAGAAAATGTCTGACGACAAATAAGCAGTCACACGGTGTAACTCAAGTCCCGTATCCGTCCAGAAACTGTTTGATGGTGTAGAGGCACTGTCAGTGACTTTATTCAATTGAATTAGGGATGAAAAACCGTGTGAATGCTTATTAAGCATTTTGAACTAGCAACGACTTTGTGACTCTGGAATAAAGCAGAGTACGGGAGGAGTTGGACTTGAAAGGATGTCCACTCGTCGCCAAAAATCTTTGCGTGCGATACTGAACCCATTATCAGTTTGATTTTATATTCAGCTATTATACCCAGTTAATTATATTAATCTTAGCTTAACTGGTGTTTGGTTATTGAGGAGAAACTCTTATCAATCCTCCCCTAAACATCCATAAATGGGCGAATTCTCCGTGAGCTCACCGCCGTAGCACCCGAATCGGAGTGAAACAGGAATAATCTCATGAAGGGAAATATTCTTTAATTGAGTTTAACCGGAGGGTTAAACTCAAAACGTCACATTGGCGTCCAACTTGGGGCACTCATTGAAGGGATTTAAGTGCTTCTGTGAAACCCACAATTGTGAAAAAAAAATCATGCGACGGTTGGTGCAATAAGTTTCGAGAAGGATTTGATAAGTGTTCATGGATACGCGGTTGTGAAGTTTGATCAGAAACTGGTGAAACTCTCGTAGTTTTCGAATTAAGTGAAATGAGTCATTTTCGCTATGTGACTTTTTTGACAGTTCGAGGTGTATTTCGTGCGATTCTGATGTGGAAATTCCAGTGACACGAAGTGTTCGATTCGCCAGATGGGTACAGTTAAGTCGTGTATGTGGCTCCGTTCTGTACGGGAATCGATGGGGATCGCCTGCCATTGAAGCAATAGGGTTCCGAGATTCAGAACGGCATCCGGAATTGGAGAAAAAAAACCTACAAAGCCTGAGATCACCATAAACAACTAAGAGGAGTTCCAATCAGGCATGAAGACCAGTGTGGACCGTACTTCTCACCAAGAGTCTGGAGAAAGAAAATATATAACATTTGATGGTATCACAGTCCGATTAATAACCGCCGAGGAGCTTATGGGGTATGCTTTTCTCAACAGGACACCAGTGATGACAACTTATCAGGAAATGCAGCAAACTACATCCCGATTTACTACCGCAACAAATCCGAGTGTTTCTCGTCTATATGCATGGCCACATTTTGCGCCTTGGGAGTCCGGAGCCTCGATTGGATGGACACAGAGTGATCGGAAATTTGACTCGACAGAAAAATTCTGGGAATCGATCTATGGTCTTCATTGGCGACAGCCTGTGGTGAAGGTAAAGAATAAATCGCAGGCTGGAGTAAAAAAATCAAAATATGACCGAACTGCAGAGGCAATGTTTACCAATTATTTCGCATGCCGCCGAGATGATTTGTCCAGTAGTCGATTGAGAATGACCACAGCCAGAGCTTGGGAAATAATGGCGAAGAACACTCGACAGAATTCAAAAATTTCACTCAGTCGACTCCTTTGTAGAAGAAAAATTCAGCCTGCATCCTGGCAATCAACAGTGGGGAGATATACGTGGACAAAATAGGAAAATCGCAGCAAATAAACCGACTAGTGAGAAGCAGAAATGCTCGTGAAATAATAACGCCGTTGCAGTGGAAGCTAATGACACTGTTATTTAATCCAGGGGGGTCACTTGCATTAGCTGAGCAGCAGGCAGCTGATCAACGCAGTGTCTTTTCGAGCCTACGCAACCCAGCGAGAAATCGTTACGAAATATGTATGCCATGAAGGACGACTATCAGAAAAAAATGCTGATAAAATTCCAACATCTACGGACGGCCTTTACACTTTGGTTATTCGATCCAGGAGGATTCGTAACATTTGTGACCCTCTCCATACACGAGTACCAGAATGCATAATAATTACTCAAACTGATTCCTTGTGGAATGAGTTGTGGAGGCATATTATCACAGAAAGTCAAAAACGAAAAAACGGCAATGTTCCACGAGTACCGAGAGATAAGACGTATGCAACTTGATCCAGAAGATACGTCGCCACCAGCTGTCCGACGACCAACACCAGTTGAGCAAGGAGGCCCATATATTCCCGTCCAGATAGAACAACGATGGATTCACATCAATTGCCAAGAGTTGACAAGATTCTTCGCACTACCAATCAACCGGGAGATTGATTTTTGGATAAGAAGCGGAGAGGTACTCATATGACCATGAGTGATGAAAAAGCATCGTTGGGCAAGTAGAGAAAGAAAAAATGTGGCGCGAGCCACAATAGATTAATTCCTTGAATTTATTTCGTAGCGTCTCGAATATTCCAAATGTCGGAATTCAAGACAAACGTCATTCTGTCCTTGTCCCTCACGAAATTTCAGGACAATTCTCGAACCTTCGATAAACGAAGGTATATAAACTCGTACGCTCCCCGGCGGAGAACTTCAGTCGAAGTCAGTCTACTTTTGAATACGAATGTAAACACTTGCCTTTAAATATACAGTTCTTGTCAACACCGAGTCATTATTCTTGATACCCGCACCAAACCACCACAACTGGTGATCCCGACGTGATCGAAGTGAATAGTTTTCTCGCGTTTTCTTTGATTATTATTTATATCACGTTAAAGCCGCGACTGTTCCGCGAAATTCGAGTGGATTCCCATCGTGCACTTTATGAGTGGTTTGTGTGCCGCATACGCTGGTGTGTTGTATCGTTCACGCGCTCCATTCGAGTTCTTTTCGTGAATTTCGGTGCATTGCTGAGCACCCAAGGACGCTGTGCTGCACTGAATATTTTTCAGACTTTCTCTAGTGTTGTTTTTCGCAGAACAAAATGCCGGATAGTGTCGAGGTGCGCGAAGCTGACAATGGAGCCCCGCTCCAACGAGTTTCGACACGATGTCCAGCCGTCAATGCCGAACGTCCAGCGTTATGGTTCGCCCAGCTCGAGGGACAGTTTCATCTATCCGGGATTAACGATGAAGTCACGAGGTATTACTATGCCTCGTCTCATCTCGATCCCAAGGCCGCTGCTGAGGTGCAGGATATCCTCCTAAATGTGCCTGCCGAGACACCGACACACGTCTCAAGGAGGCACTCGTCGAACGCCTCACGCTCTCCCGGGACGCACGACTCCAGTAGCTGCTCGACCGAGAGGTATTGGGTGACAGGAAGCCCTCGCAATTTCTACGTCATCTCAGGAGTCTCGACGACACGGTTCCTGACAACATTTTACCCACCAAGTGGCTCAGCCGACCGCCGATGACGACGCAGTCCATCCTGGCGTTACAAGCGGACATGGCTCTCGACAGGCTTGCAACACTCGCCGACAAACTGCACGAGATCGCATTGCCGGTAGCCCACATCAATGACGTCCAGGAGCCAACGTCCTCAGCCCTCGAGACACGCTTTTCTCGTCTCGAAGCCACAATCTGCGAGCTGGCATCGGCTCTAAAAAAGCAAAGTATCGCACGTTCTCGCTCCCGCTCTTGATCCCGTTCTCGAGCAACCTCGCCAGTACCCGACAACAACCAGTGCTGGTATCATCGAAGATACCACGACAGGGCTCGACGTTGCAAAGCACCTTGCTCGTGGCAGGGAAACGCGCCGGCGGATCGTTAGCGGCGGGTAACGTTCCCTCTTTCAAATTCAGCCGCCTCTTCGTAACCGATCGCGCCACCAAAATCCAATACTTGGTGGATACTGGCGCCGATCTTTGTACATATCCGAAATCTCTCGCTCCTGGAGTAAAGAAACGAGTTAATTATACGCTTATTGCAGCCAACGGCTCGACAATCAACACGTACGGCTGCATAACTCTATCGCTCAACCTCGGCCTTCGGAGGGATTTCACATGGCGTTTGTTAGTGGTGGACACAACCAAACCAATTATCGGTGCCGATTTTTTGGCGCATTTCGGCATTTTACCTGACCTGAAGAACGGCTACCTTATCGACTCAACAACTGGATTAACGACCTCATGCAAAGTGTCGCTATCCAGCATTGTCTCAACAATCAAGGTTACGCCTGTCGATCCTTCATGGTCAGATCTCCTCGGTAAATTTCCCAATTTAAAGAAACCCGAAGGAATGTGCCTTCCAGCCAAACATTCGATGCTGCACCATATCGCGACTATACCCGGACCTCCAGTATCCAGCAAATCACGACGCCTCGCCCCCGACAAACTGAAAATCGCCAAGGCGGAGTTCGACAAAATGATGCAACTGGGAATTACTCAACGTTCGAAGAGCCCCTGGTCATCTCCGCTCCACTTGGTACCGAAAAAGTCAGGCGAATGGCGACCTTGCGGAGATTATAGACAATTGTACGCACGAACAATTCCGGATCGATATCCCGTTCGCATTCTAGAGGACTTCACTACTAATCTCGCTGGGAAAACAATCTTCTCGACGATCGACCTCGTACGCGCCTTTAATCAAATACCTGTGGCCACCGATGACGTAAACAAAACAGCTATCATCACACCATTTGGCCTTTTCGAATTCCCGTTCATGACGTTCGGGCTTCGAAATGCCGCACAAACATTTCAACGGTTTATCGACGAGGTCACACGAGGCTTGGACGATTTCGCCTTTCCGTATATCGATGACATCCTCATCGCTTCCAAGGATATCGAGGAACATCGCAGACACCTCCACACGCTCTTTGAACAGCTCTCGAGATCGACCACCAACATCCATTCGTAAATTGCGTGAGTTCCTAGGTATGATCAATTTTTATCGCAAATTTCTTGAAGATGCTGCAAGATTTCAGGCTCCGCTCCATGAATACACTCAGGGTGCTAATGTCAAAGGCTCTCACCCCGTCACCTGGACACCTGAGGGCGATACCACTTTCACCGCCTGCAAAGAGCAGCTGCGAAAAGCAACGTTACTGGTCTACCCGGACACGACACTTCCGTAGGCCATCTTCACCGATGCTCCCGAATACGCCATCGGTGTAATCCTGCAGCAACGGCGAGGACAGCACTGGGGACCACTGGCATTTTTCAGCCAGAAACTACAACCTGCGCTGAAGAAACACTGCCCTTACGATCCAGAGCTCCACGCCATATACGCTACCGTGCGAAAGTTCCAATACATTTTCGAGGCGAGGCACGTCACCATCTTCACAGATCATAAGCCGTTGCTTCACGCCTTCGCCCAGGATCCCGACAGAGCCACGCCGTGGCAGTTCCACCGCCTCGATTTTGTCGGCCAGTTTTCTACCGACATCCAGTACGTGGCCGGCAAGGACAACGTTGTCGCCGATGCGCTTTCTCGTATCGAGGCAATCTCTGCTGCCGTCTCTACGAATGAGCTTGCCGAAGCTCAAGTCGCTGACGAGGAGCTCCAGCAACGTCTCCAGGGTCAACATCACGACGGTCTCGCCCTACGACCTGTCAATGTTCCAGACTGCGCCACGCCTATCTATTGCGACGTGTCTGGCGATCTGATTCGCCCTTTCGTTCCTGTGCCGTTGAGAAGAAGAATTTTCGACGTTCTCCATAGCATTAGCCATCCTGGGGCACGAGCCTCAACGAAGCTGGTAACGCAGCGCTACGTCTGGCCCGACATCAACCGAGACTGCCGTGTATGGGCCCGCGCGTGCATCGCTTGCCAACGAAATAAGGTATCTCGTCATGTCTCATCTCCTATTCAAGATTTTCCAGGACGCACGCGGCACTTCGAGCACATACACGTGGACATCATCGGACCGTACGTTCCGTCCAGAGGGTATCGCAACTGCCTGACGATCATAGACCGTTTCACCAGGTTCCCAGAGGCGTTTCCCATCGAGAACACTGGAGCCGAGTGTGTCGCCCGAACGCTCTTTTCTGGATGGATCTACCGCTACGGAGTGCCGCTTCGAATTACAACCGACCAGGGAACACAGTTTGAGAGCCAGCTGTTCAACGCTCTCGCTCGTCTTCTCGGTAGCAGACATATTCACACCATCACGTTCCATCCTCAGTCAAATGGAATGGTGGAGTGTCTGCATTGTTATCTGAAGGACGCTATTCGCTGTCATGAAAGCGATTCGTGGGTGGACATGCTGCCTATCGTCCTTCTCGGAATTCGCGCCGCCTGGAAAGAAGACCTCGGCGCAACTCCTGCCGACCTCGTCTTCGGTGAACCGCTCCGACTACCGGGGGAATTTCTTGCTCCCTCGCCACCACGCGGGCTACCGCCTATCAATGTTGCCGATCGTCTGAGGAATCACTTCGCCGATCTCGCTCCTCAACCCGTCGCCCGTCATGGCCAGAGGAAGATTTTCGTCTTTAAGGAGCTCGCAAACTGTTCACACGTCCTCGTTCGTCGCGACGCTCCCCATCACGCCTTCACGTCCCCATACGAGGGGCCACACCAAGCTTAGTGGAAAAACATAAGGCAGAGGCGTAACATACCTGATCAGAATTTCGGATCGGACTTGATCAGTTTCTGATCGAGACCTGAATAGAATTTCCACTCGGGTATGAATCAATTTGAGAGTGAAATTCGTAAGTGTCCTGGTAGCTCAAATGGTAAGAGCACCCGATGCGACATTGGGAGGTTCCGGGTTCGATTCCCGGCTGGGAAGTTACTAATTTTTTCTCTCAATAAATCAAATTTAATTAATACCTAATGATGGAAGGCAGAGAAACCCTAGTGGAAAAACATAAGGCAGAGGCGTAACATGCCTGATCAGAATTTCGGATCGGACATGATCAGTTTCAGATCGAAACCTGAACAGAATTTCCACTCGGGAAGTAATATCGAGGCACGAGACACATTTCGTCATTCGAATTAGAGTCGAAAATACCGCAGTCTCCATCGACCGTCTCAAACCCGTTTTCTCGCTCTCAGACGACGAGCACAACAATGACGAGGAAGCTAACGACGATTCCCACGACAGCAATACGATACTGACTGCACCACCTTTACCGGAGTCACCGCAACCAGGAACATCTCGATGTTAGTCGTCTTATCACCCATCTGACACCGGCTCATCGACGTCATCAAATCAAAAGCTCGTCAGATTCGCTAATTGACATCAGCTGTTCTCGACAAATCGGTATTATTGATTTTCTTTTGGCTTTATTTTGCTTTCTTTTCTTTTTCCGCAGAAGGGGTGTACTTGTGACGCGAGCCACAATAGATTAATTTCTTGAATTTATTTCGTAGCATCTCGAATATTCCAAACGTCGGAATTCAAGACAAACGTCAGTCTGTCCTTGTCCCTCACGAAATTTCAGGACAATTCTCGAACTTTCGATAAACGAAGGTATATAAACTCGTACGCTCCCCGGCGGAGAACTTCAGTCGAAGTCAGTCTACTTTTGAATCCGCATGTAAACACTTGTCTTTCAATATACAGTTCTTGTCAACAGCGAGTTATTATTCTTGACATCCGCAGCAAACCACCACAAAAAAATTTGGTCGAATTGTATTGCAGACAGCAGTACTGCCTCAATATCATTGTAGTATATTTGTTACTTTGTCAAACGAAAATTTTTGTAGAATATTAAAATTCTGAAAAGATTCTTTTGGTTCTGTTAAAATTTTGGAAAGCAAAAATTCTATTTCGACCTCACGAAAAGAACACTATCCATATGAAGTATCAATTAATCGGGAGATTAATTCGTGAGTTATTCTAGTAGTGATAGAGACAAGTTGAAAAACAAAAGAGAGTAGAGAATTTCTTGTATTACCAGTGCATAGAAAAATGAAATGGTCAAATAACTTCCTTTTCTATATGTATTGTCAGGAAAGAAAACAATTTTTTTTGTATAATTTTGTGTCGTAATAGACAGGAAATTGGTGGAATTCGACGTCTATCAAAAAATTGGACTTTTGGGAGATGGAGTTTGAGAACACGAATCCTAGAATATCTGGTATTAGAGATGAATTTTCAATCCATGAAAAAAAAAGACAAATAAATTCTAAGGATTTTTTATTTGAGAAAATCACTTACGAGATAAATTAGAATAAAACAAATAGATTGAGAAAAGCACAACCCAAATTCCCAAGAGTAGTACCCTATTGCAGAAAGCTATGTTTTGAAAATATATGTATCGAATCTGCTTTTATTGCATTGTACTGCCAAATATGTTCATACCACTTGTAAGGGATCAGTCATCAGGTATTAAGATAAGTTGCATGTATTATGGCTCATAAAGCACCAAATTTCTGAGAGCTTGTTTCAAATTTTCATTTACAATATGAGCAGATCCACGTCAAAACGCAAGGCCAAAAAAGTCGACCTCACGGATTTTCTCGCCAATTTTTTTCCTAAAAGTTGGCCTCAATGCGAATATTTTGAAAAAAAATCACCCAAAAATATTGAAAAATAAGGAAGTTATGATTTTTCGAAAAATTTTCGTTTTTTTCGATGCATATTTTCAGGTGACTTTTTTTTCAAGTTTTCAGCAATATCGAATTCGGGTTTGGAGGTATCAAATCACAGTTTTGCACACGTAATATGCGTAGAAAAACCTTTCAAATGAGCTATCATTCGATGTATTCCGTTGTTATTTAAGGGTTTTATGCAACAAAACGTGTTTTTGATTCAATCATAATTATCTCAAAAACCTCATTTTTGAAAAATCCGAAATTTTCAGCAAAAATCATCAATAAGATGATGAAAATTTTGGTAGTAATTAAAGTTATTACTTCGCAGTGGTTGACTGCATTTTGATGGGTGAAATAAGCATGTTGCTGGAAATCTGAGGAAAATGTTACCTAATTTCCGTTAAATGAAGATGTGGGTGCTGAGGATCTCATTGTCGATTTTTTCCCTCAAAGCAAATCTTCAAATGAACATTTTGAAAAAATAATCATTGGAAAATATCGATAATTACGGGAGTTATGATTTTTTTAAAATTGTTTTCTCTTTTTAAATCAATAAACTTACGTGATTTCCTTCCAAGAGAAAGAAATAGTCTTTCTTTCCGGTCATTCATATTTTTCACCACACAAAACCCTCTGATCATGTAGATCCCTAGTGTACCTTCTCATTGAACTGAATGTGGCTGCACACGGCTCTTCCGAAGCACCTGCCTAAACGTTCAGTGTTTTTCGCTGAGACTGACAGTTTCAAAATAAATCATCGACTACAAAAATTTTTTTAGTTAGTGAAGTGATAATAAATTTGTGTAGAACGAAAGTGGTAGAAAAATTGAATTCTTTGCTTCGATTACACATCGATCATGGCGGAAAGTTCGTTCAAAAATTCTGAGAAATATAATTTTAACCTCAAAATCAACTTTGAACTGGTTTTGTTATGGTAATAAATTGACTTGATTTCGCTCACAAAATTACAGGCTCAAACGGAATTCCCCAATGCTATTAGAAATATGAAGATTTTGAGTGCACAGCAGAACAGTTATTAACAATTAATGATCTCAATGTAGAGGAATCTCTCCCATTACAATTCATCAACCCTGTTGCTGAGTTTTTTTGTGAAAAACATCTGCGTAAAAAAATTGAAGTATTTTTGCATAACGAAAAATGTTGTTCTGACCCAACGCAGAAACACAAAACGATTATCAAGAAAAACTTGACAGTGGTGTCCCTGGTGCTTTATGAAAAATATAAATCTTGGATTATTCTCACACCTGGGCGAAAATTATGCATGAAATATTTATACACACATGTCCCTTTATGGTATGAGGAACATCCGTCACCAGTATTGACACAAATATCGAGCAGTTCATCTTCAGAGTTTTATTGTTCTCCTGGCTTCATAAGTGCCCAGGGTGAAATTCACGAAGCTAGGAATACAATAGATACAATAGTAAAAACTCTTCAATTACCTCCCATTGGTATGAACGACTGGAATAACGAAGTAAGTGTTACATATGAAAATATAGCTGAAAGCGTCTTATTTAATGATGTTTTCAAAAGTTAATTGTTCCATCTTTTCAAATTTTAGCAATGTTTGAAGGGCACGTGTAACTTGATTATCGAAGCTATCCAGAAAAAATTTGAAACCGCGGAAAACTTGAAGAGAAATTCCAATGAAGAGATGAATGAAGTCCAGTTTTTCAATGAAATGATCGACCAATTGAAGGAGAAATCAGTGAATTCTACAGCGCCAGAAAAATATCTCCTTCTTTCTGTCGAAAATGCCATCTCCCGTAAATTCCTTAATTTTCAACTCATGAAAAGCACTTGAAATTTATATTTTGATTATTAATAAGGAGAATAATAAAAGGATTCCCTTCAGAGATTTGTCATCATTATTTTCAGCAAGAAACAAACTCAATTTCCTTATCCACTATCGCTCCTNATTGACTTGATTTCGCTCACAAAATTACAGGCTCAAACGGAATTCCCCAATGCTATTAGAAATATGAAGATTTTGAGTGCACAGCAGAACAGTTATTAACAATTAATGATCTCAATGTAGAGGAATCTCTCCCATTACAATTCATCAACCCTGTTGCTGAGTTTTTTTGTGAAAAACATCTGCGTAAAAAAATTGAAGTATTTTTGCATAACGAAAAATGTTGTTCTGACCCAACGCAGAAACACAAAACGATTATCAAGAAAAACTTGACAGTGGTGTCCCTGGTGCTTTATGAAAAATATAAATCTTGGATTATTCTCACACCTGGGCGAAAATTATGCATGAAATATTTATACACACATGTCCCTTTATGGTATGAGGAACATCCGTCACCAGTATTGACACAAATATCGAGCAGTTCATCTTCAGAGTTTTATTGTTCTCCTGGCTTCATAAGTGCCCAGGGTGAAATTCACGAAGCTAGGAATACAATAGATACAATAGTAAAAACTCTTCAATTACCTCCCATTGGTATGAACGACTGGAATAACGAAGTAAGTGTTACATATGAAAATATAGCTGAAAGCGTCTTATTTAATGATGTTTTCAAAAGTTAATTGTTCCATCTTTTCAAATTTTAGCAATGTTTGAAGGGCACGTGTAACTTGATTATCGAAGCTATCCAGAAAAAATTTGAAACCGCGGAAAACTTGAAGAGAAATTCCAATGAAGAGATGAATGAAGTCCAGTTTTTCAATGAAATGATCGACCAATTGAAGGAGAAATCAGTGAATTCTACAGCGCCAGAAAAATATCTCCTTCTTTCTGTCGAAAATGCCATCTCCCGTAAATTCCTTAATTTTCAACTCATGAAAAGCACTTGAAATTTATATTTTGATTATTAATAAGGAGAATAATAAAAGGATTCCCTTCAGAGATTTGTCATCATTATTTTCAGCAAGAAACAAACTCAATTTCCTTATCCACTATCGCTCCTATCTTATGACTCTTGGTAAAATCATAAAATCGAATGGTAGTAGATAGAATTATAACGAAAGTGATGAGCGTACAGTGGGAAGTATGGGATGGCAAGTAATTAAACAGATACACTTTGTTGATACTGAATATTTAATTGACACACGTTCAATCCATAGATACAGTTGCTGAAGAAACTTAGGTTATGTTATCAGAGAGTATGTACCGACAATGAGTAAAAGTCCTCGTAGGCAAAGTAGGGATTGACTCCATATTCAACACTCCCACTCAATTTATACTTTGCAAGTGTTTATCATTATTTTTTTTTCAGGACAATTACTTATTATTTATCAGTTTCAACACTATTTTACTTTGAATTTCATTTCATGAGTTGACGATATTGTAATTACAGTTAGAATCTGAATCAGAGACTAGGGATATAGTTTTAGGGAAGAGAAATAATTTCTTTGATAATTAATTCGAATTGATGACAATTATTTTAGTTTTGTGACCCCAATCATGCCCGTAATCTCTCAAATCTAGTCTTAGGAAGTGCTTTTGTGAAAATGTCTGCTAGTTGATTTTCGGTTTTAATGTAGTTTACGTCAAATTGATTTCGATTGAATTTCTCGCATATGTATTTTACTTTATGTCAGTATGTTTTCCCCTTGAGTTGAACAGTCCATTCTTAATCCATTGAATCGCACTTTGCTTGTCCACATGTAAATTGGGACGCTTGATTTTACCGTTTAACAATTCTTTCACTAAATTTTGAGCCCAAGACGTTTTACATATGGTATAGTTAGCAGCAACGAATTCTGATTTACTTGTAGACTGTGCAACAGTGGTATGTTTACGAGACCCCCACATGACTGGTGAATTACCCAATTTAATCAAATAACCTGTTATTGAATGGCGTGTAACGACGTCATCACAATAATCTGCATCAGTAAATGATTCTAATCGTATTATCTCAATACGTGACTTGAATCTAATCCCATAATCTACAGTCCCCTTTAAATATTTCATAATTCTTTTTACCGCGTTCCAATGAACCTTTTGAGGGTTCGACGAGTACTGGCTTACTACGTTGACTGCAAAGGTGATGTCCGGGCGAGTTATCATGAATAGGAACAGCAGAGTGCCAACTGCCTCTCGGTAGGGTGCTTTAAATGGCTCGTTCTCTCCATCAGGGGCCTGGTACATACTGAGATTCTGATGAGTATCAGCTGGGATGCTGACTGTATTGGCCTTGCTCATGTTGAATCTTTGGAGAATTCTCTGCGTGTAGGCTGATTGGTGGATGAAAATTCAGTTGTCCTCGAGGTACTCAATCTGGACACCTAGAAACAGACTGAGTGGGTTAGTTTTGATCTCCAACTCACTTTCCAGGTAGTGCAGAAGTTCTTGGATTTTCATCCTGTTTTTGGAGGCCACCAGTCTATCATCCACGTAGATGGCCAACAGTATTTGATCCTCTGAGCCCCCTGTGGTTTGGAACATACAGGGTTCCACGCTGGTACATTTCATGTTGAATTTCTCCAGGCAGTTCACTAGTCATTGGTTCCAACAGCGGGGTGCCTGCTTGAGCCCGTAGAGGCTCCTCTGTAGCTTGCAGATCCTTCCACTCCCATCATCAAACTTCACAGGTTGTGACATGTACACCTCTTCGTCTAGATATCCATGAAGAAATGCAGTTTTGACATCGAACGGCTGGGTGTGCATTTCTTGAGCTGCAATCAGAGATAGTATGATTCTAATTGCATTAAAACTCACCACTGGGCTGAAGGTCTCTGTGTAGTCGAATCCTGGCTTCTGCTGACACCCCTTGACAACGAGTCTCGCCTTGAACCTCTCCGCCCCACTCGGGTCCATTTTGAGCTTGAAGATCCATCGATTTTTCAAAACATTGGCTCCTTTAGGTCTGTCGACCAGAATCCAGGTGTGATTTTTCTCCAGGGCGTCCATCTCTTCACTCATGGCCTTCTTCCACAGACCAGCTTCACTGTTGTTACGAGCTTCAGGGAAAGTCCTTGGTTCTGTGCCTTCTGCTAGTAGCATGTCTTCCACCTGGCCCTCGGGAGATACCTCTTGCTCTCCCTCTGTCTCTCTCGATCTCGAGCTGTTCCTGAGAGAATCTGGAGATGCTGGTACAACAGGAACCTGGATAGCATCCCGGAGTGAGTTTGGTGGTGAAGACGAGTCCTCAGTCGAAGTGTCTATTAGAATTATTTCTGGGACTGCGATGAAGTCGTCTCATTCTTCGTCGCTGAGCTACTCATCATTGGACCCCTCTCCTTCTACTGGTACCGATGACGTTTGTTAATTCTCGGACTCTTCTGAACTCGACTCCTCAACTGCAGCGCATCCAACACTTCTTCGACTCTCCTTCTGTTTGAATGCGTGTTGTTGTGTCTGGGCTGTATCTTGACTGTTGTCCTCATCAAACACTACTTCACAGTGAGTGCTTACTCGTGTTTCTTGGGGAACCAGATCCTGTACCCCTTGATTTCGTCATCATACCCAACTAGGTATCCTTGCTCTGCTTTTGGATCCCATTTCCTTCGTTTTTGATCTGGTATGTGGACGTAGATTTTGCTTCCAAACTTCCTGAAGGTTTTCAGATCAGGTTTATTCCCATGCCAAAGTTCGTCGGGAGATTTCAATTTTTCTGTGCTTGTTCCTGAGCGATTTAACGTGTACACTGCACAGTTGACTGCCTTTGCCCACAGTGTTAATGGGAGGTTTGCCCCATATAGCATTGCCCTTGCTGCTTCTACGACTGTTCTGTTTTCTCTCTTGATCTTGCCATTCTGCTGTGGCGTGTAGGGAACTGACATCTGGTGTTTAATGGCGTTCTCCTCGGTTATTCTTTTGACTTCTTTGTTGGTAAACTCAAGCCCTTGGTCGGTTCACAGGATGCTCACCGTCTTTTTCGTCTCTTTGTTCATCCTTACCAAGAAGTTGTTGAGACATTTGTGAACTTCGTCTTTCCCTTTGAGAAAGTAGACCTGTCGATAGTGGGAGTAGTCATCCTTTAGTAGCAGGAAGTATCTGGCTTTTCCCAGGGATGTGGTCTGCATGAATCCACACACGTCCGCGTGGATTATTTGTCCAACCTCGGTTGTCCTCGAGCTGCTCACTGGGTGAGGTTTTCTGTGCATTATTCCTAGCACATATGGTTCGTAGAACTCAGTTTTTCCAGATGCCTTGATTCCCAGAGAGTTCAGCAGGCTATTCACGTGCTGATAGTTTTGATGAGCTAGCCACTCGTGCCATGTTTTGAGACTGTAAACTAAGAACTCTGCTTTTCCGTAGTTTTCAGCTGGAGTTGCACTTATTACCTTGAATCTCATCTTGTAAAGTTTATCTGGACGATCTCCCACTACTTGGGCGCGTCCATCTAGCTTCAAGAGGCAAGAATTTCTTATAACTTCTTGGGTTAGACCTTTGTCCAGTGCCATGCCAAGGGAGAAGAGATTGCAACGTAGATCAGGAATGTACAGCACGTCCTTTAGGTTCCGTTCTATCCACTTTTCTCCATCATGAGCGAGTATGTTGATGTTTCCTTGTCCAACAGCTCGCAGTTCAGTCCCGTTGCCGACTCTCACTGTGCCTCCAGTTTCCTTCATGTCAATAAACCACTCCCTATGACCTGTCATGTGATTGGTGGCCCCCGAGTCGAGGTACCAATCGTTGCAGGAAGTCTCCGATGATGGCATTGACAGTGATATCTCTGATATGAGGGCCCCACCACGTGGTCTCTCATTTCTCGATGATGAGCCTTTCGTGTCCTTGTCGTATCTTTCCGAGAGCTCCTTCAGCTTCGTTCTGCACTCGAACTCGTAGTGCCCCTCGACGTGACAGTAATTGCACTCTCCATTGCATTTCCCTTGCTTTGATCCCTTTCGATTTGGCTTCTTTTTCTTTTTGTCCCTGAGGTTGGAGCCAGGGTGTAAGACATTCGCTTGCCCTACAAGCGCACCAGCCGTCTCTGTAGCTATGTTGCCTGCTCTGGTTTCCTCTGTTGTCAACCGAGTTATTAAATTTGTCAACGTCCTTTCCTCAGAGGACGTTGACTCCCAGGCTGTACAAAAATGTTTCAAAGCAGGTGGCAGGGTCATCAAAATCTTGGTGATTATCATATTATTTGAAATTGTCTCACCCAGAGCTGTCAAGCGATGTGCAAGATCCTGTATCTTGGCGATGTGAGCTGTTATCTTATCGGCGGGGTCCTTCTCGCTGCTAAACCACTGCTGCTGGAGCATGTGTATACTGGTGGCAGTTTTTGTCTCGAATGTGTCCATGAGCTTGGTCCACATGGCCACGGATGTCTCGCAATGCATAACGTAGAGCATTGTCGCCTCGTTGAGTGTCTTGACAATGAATCGTTGGGTTTTACCTTCGGTCTTGAGCCAGGCCTTTAGGTTTACTTCATGAGCTCTAACGATATTTGCGGCTGCTCCTTGTGCAGGTGGCGAAGGACGTGGTGTCGTACCGTCCACGTGTCCCAGGGCTTCCAACGCCATCAAATTCACTCGGGCTTGGAATTTCCAAACAGCCCAGTTCTCAACTCCTCGGAGTTTGATTAAATTATTGTTATCCTCGAGATCCATGGTGAGGTTGTTTCCACTTATTGCACGTGGGCTTCGGCTAACCTCGTCACTTCCAATGGACTCGTATTACAGGGTTTTTACGTAATAACCCACAAAACGTCACTTGCCAAATTCCCGAGACCGTTCCAAATGGCCCATAACCTGATGAGCGGACAGTGGGAAGTATGGGATGGCAAGTAATTAAACACATACACTCCGTTAATACTGAGTATTTAATTGACACACGTTCACTCCATAGATACAGTTGCTGAAGAAACTTAGGTTATATTATCAGAGAGTATGTACCGATAATGAGTAAAAGGCCTCGTAGGCATAGTAGGGATTGACTCCATATTCAACAGAAAGCTTGTTATTCGCTGGTATTTTTCTGAAAATCCACTCATTCCTAAGATAATTCGACGATAATTCGAAAATCGTCTATAAACTCATTGATTAAAAAAAAGAAAATAATAAAAAAAAAATCATAACTCCCTTAATTATCGATATATTCCAATGATTTTTTTTTCAAAATGTTCATCTGAAGATCTACTTTGAGGAAAAAAATCGACAAAGAGATCATCAGCACCCACATCTTGATTTAAGGAAAATTATGTCACATTTTCCTCAGATTTCCAGCAACATGCTTATTTCACCCATCAAAATGCAGTCAACCACTGCGAAGTAATAACTTTAATTGCCGCCAAAATTTTCATCATCTTTCTAATGAAAGGAAATTAAAGAAATGAGGTTTTTGAGATCATTGTGATTGAATAAAAATGTGGTGGTTTGGTGCGGGTATTAAGAATAATCACTCGGTGTTGACAAGGAATGTATATTTAAAGGCAAGCGTTTACATGCGTATTCAAAAGTAGACTGACTTTTCCGCCGGGGAGCGTACGAGTTTATATACCTTCGTTTATCGAAGGTTCGAGAATTGTCCTGAAATTTTGTGAGGGACAAGGACAGAATGACGTTTGTCTCGAATTCCGACGTTTGGAATATTCGAGACGCTACGAAATAAATTCAAGAAATTAATCTATTGTGGCTCGCGCTACAAAAAAATACGTTTTGTTGCATAAAACCCTTAAATAACAATGGGATACATCGAATGACGGCTCATTTTCAAGGTTTTTCTGTTTTTTTTTTTTTTACGGCCTCGGAGTCCCTTTTTCGGGTCCCATTCGGCACTCTATCCAACCCTATGCATGCGGCTGTGGATTCTACACTATACCGCATTCGCACTTCTATAGAACATAGAAGTAGCATGGGGAAACCACAGAAAACCCATGCCGGTACAGGCGGTTCCTCTATTAGCAACCTCCCGCTCGCCGGAGCCTTCCGTTGAAAAATTCGGTTCGACGGGGAATCGAACTCACAACCTTTCGCACACTAGACTTGCGTCTAATCCACTCGGCCACCGACGTCGGTGGGTTTATCTATGTATATTTTTTGTGCAAAACCGCGATTTTATACCTCCCAATCTGAATTAGATATTGCTGAAAACTTGAAAACAAAAATCACCTGAAAATATGCATCGAAAAAAAAGAAAAATTTTGAAAAAAATCATAACTTCCTTATTTGTCAATATTTTTGGGTGATTTTTTTTTATGTTTGCATTGACACCAACTTTAAGGAAAAAAATCGGCGAGAAAATCCGTCGGATCGCTTTTTTTGGCTTTGCGTTTTGACGTGGATCTGCTCATATATGGAATCTATTTCGAGTGATACTTTTCTGGTGAATCTTTATAGCGAACTGTGAAGTATAGAATTGGAAATTATTTTTGAAAAAAACTATTGACTTATAGGAGTTAGAAAAATTTAATTGGGAGAGTGTGACGTGTGCAGACATTCACACGTCGATTTTATTAGCGAGAAAAAGTCGGACCCCGAATAAGCAGTCACACGGTAGTAGATAGACTGGGTAGGTTCTGGACCAAGGCGCATCTCGCCACCAGGTGGCAGCACGGTCGTGGAATGTTCTAGAAGGACGACGTCATCCCGAACGTTCGAGAGCCAGGTGGCAGCACGATCGTCGAATGTTCTCGGGGATGACGTCATCGTTGAATCATTCTGGCTGATGACTCATCGACTCACACGTGGTGGGAGGGTTTCCCTTAATTCCCCCAACGATCATCGAATGTTCTAGAAGGATGACGTCATTCAGAATATTCTGGGGATAATTCATTATTGGGATGGGGGTGGGGATATCACGTAAATCCTGTGGAGACTTCCCTGTAATAGGATACGATTGAATAATGCGGAGAGGGCGACATTCTTGCGGCATGAGTCACCTTTGTCGTTCGCTTCATGGGGTGGGGGGTATCCATATCATGTTTCTGGGAAGAGATGGGTCGAGATCATGATCGTTTCAAACGTAGGATAAGTTTATATGAGAAAATATTGAATCCGATATTATCAAAAGAACATAGACATTCTGTTCTCGAAAATCGCTTCATATAGTTATAAGTTATTGTTATTATAGTAATGTTTATGCGAAAAGGTTGTGTATAATAATAAGATCAAAATTTTTTTTATAATAAAAAAATATTTATTCATGTTTTAATATACATAATTGTATTCATTTGTTCTTATATCTCTCATCTCCTACTACTCCATAATGGCCTGCATCCATCAAACCATTGTATGACGTACTTCTTTTGAGACATGTGTCCTTTTGATAGTTAGAGTAGGAACTCGTTCTTAGGTACTTGCAATTATGTTTTTTTTCTCTTCATTTATTTTTGGTGAAGTATTTGCTCCAGATTTGATTGTTCCTTGCCCGGTGGCTTGGCGCAGTGGGTAAGTTCGTTGCCTTACATGCGAAAGGTTCCGCATTCAAATCCCGGCCGGGTAGAATGGTGCGATCTAACGATTTAAAGTCTTGATCATCATCGCAGTATACCCTAACTGGATCGAAGCGAAGTAAAATAACGATAAAACAAAATTGATTGTTCACATTAGTTTCTTAACCCTACCACTGACAGAATTGTATTCAACAATCCGATCATAGAGGATGAGGCAGTGTGCTGATGTATTGGGCGCGAACGGCCATGAATATTCAAACTCCAGACGAATATCAGCGAAACCAGTTTTCAAATACTCATTTTGTTTAGAAGAATCAATCGCAATTAATAGAGCATTTGTTATAAATTTGTCTCTATTTAATAACGGCTCACATTCCTTTCCATAATAAGAATCTTGAAAATTCACGTATATATTTAAGAGTGTTGAATATTGATTGTGAACAATATCCAAATTCAAATTTTCACATGGATAGCTTTGTAAGTTGAGGAAAAGCTTTACATCTCGAATACTACAATGATCGAAGTGACTGGCATTAGCTGTCTGGCTGTTTTTCCGGTTGGTCTGGAATCCAAGAATCAAATAGCGTGGCTTCTCCAATTGAAATGATGTGTTCACGACCCAAACATGCTTCGAAGTTGCGGGCAGGAGAGGGTACTCATACAATTCCCATGTACGAGAGCCCATTACAATAGGTGCATCTTCTGCGATTAAATTGAGCAACTTCACATTGCGTTCATCAGACACTTTAGCGTACGGAATTAACCACTCAATCTTTTGGAGGTTAATCTTCCATTTCTCCTCAGGATTTGCTTGATCGATAGGTCTTTGCAGTATTGCATTGACATCTGTTTTCGATCTCGTGATAATGAGTTCATGCTTTGCATTCACAACAATCTTCTGATAATCTTCAGCAAAGCCAAGGAGGAGGCTCAATGGTATACCGATATCAAAATATCCTGTTATCAGTGATTTTTTCATCACTATCCATACTGTCATTTTTGAGCTAACCAGCATTTTCCATTAGAAACCATTGGTTAGGACTCTGGGAAACATAGTTCTTCATAAGACTCATTAAACCCACATTTTTCGGTCGATCAATCTCCACTCCATTGAGTTCATATCGAATTTCCTCAAACAAATGACAGATGGTGCTATTCACGAGTCTCGTTTTTAGTGTTGGTGTCGTTCCATAATCAGTGGTCAATCGACCATGAATATGATGATGATTCTTACTAGGTAATCAACATAAATTTTGATGTTGCACCGTAATTGAAATTTCATCATTATTACTGTAGGTTGATGATGCAAATAATTGATGGGTATGCATCTCGTAGTGAGAAACCAACTCATCAAAAACAATAGATTTTTGAATTTTCAAGATGTCTTCCATTTCTTCTTCAATCAATAATTGAATTCACACTCGAGGTTCCAAATTTCTACTCTTGAGGAACTGAACACTTTAGCGTGGTAACGGTTTGATGGGTCTTTGACGACCGTTAGTCCTTTGGGTAAATGACTCCCTTTCATAATTCTTCCCAATCTTCGTTTGGAAAACGATACCCATTAGGTGCGTTTGATGTGAAGTCTTATTGTTATTATTTCCCCCTGGAAATTTAATAATTCACCGTCCTGATCCACTAATTTCAGCTGGAGATGGTCTATTGCTTGGACCACGATCGGAAGGTAAATGAGATTTTTCGGGACTTCCACGATCTTATATCCAGAGGGCACTGTGGGAAACAATTCATGAATGATGTGAACTTTCTTCCCATTAGCATAAGCACCTCCGATGATATTACACTCCACACACATAGAGTTTACCTGAGAATAATAACAGGTAAATCGGATACATGAGTTCTATCAGCTGATAAAATTCTATTATTAAATCTTAGTAATCTACCAATAGAATCAAGGGGTTCAAAGTTAATTTTGTGATCACTTTTGATTTCACTACATAAAGTATTGTTATTGGGTTTCAAGTTGATTGAAACACCTCTTTTTTGCAGTACCTTTTGCAAATAATTCAAAATATCATCAATCTTATAACTACCTGTTGGAATGATAATCGTATACTCTTTCTCATTATCAGAGTAGTAGAACTTGTTATTCTTTTCGGTGATATTTGGAATCGAATTGAATGTCAATAATTCAGCAAGAGCCAAACTGTAGCGATGATCGGGAGATAATTTAATGGCGGGAAAATAATTCGCTTCCAAAATGGAAGACGTTCCCAATAGAGTTAATGTCAAAGATTCACCCATGTTTGTCACTTGCGAACTAACTTGTGTGACCGTTTTCTAGATTCTATAATACTAATTCCTGAAAAAAGGATTAGGGCGAGTCAAGAAAAGGGACAAATAAGGGATAATTTGAGAATAATAACCTATATTCTTTTCTAAATACAATTATGATCGTCAAAAGACGTAAATAAGGCCTTTACTGAGATCTAGGGAGTGGGGGAGGCCAGACAACTTTTGTACACGTAAAAAAGGAGTGACTCTAATGCAGAAAAAGGGGAGAAGCTAGTCGTGTCGAGGGAATGCAACTAAATATATAAATGATAACTGAAGGGGGAGAAACAAAAGTGTGTAGGCTCACCGTTGGGGGATATGAAGGGTAATATGGTGGGGACAAGAGGGAAAATGAGGGGGGTAACTCGTACTCACGAAGGGACTTAACTCTGCCGAACACGTGGAATTCCACCGGCGCCTTGCACTCCTTCCAAATACCAGGGCGTTTTCCTGGAGAGCCTCCTTTCCACCGGGGGTTTCCTGGGCACCAATACTAGAGCTGGGATGAGCTCGACGTATCAAAAGTCCTCTTTTTATCCGCCAAATAACTTCCGGGCGAATTTTACTGTATTCACTACTACGACTTTCCGGGCACGTGGCGACTCACGGGGCAGCTAATGCACGAGTGACGGTCTTTTCTTTTCCTTCGCGATTCGTGGGGGTTCGTCAGGTGTCGATGTCCTTCGGGTTTTAATTCGGGAGCAATCGGGGCCAATCAGCACGGGTGAGTGGTGACGATAACCACAATCCAGGGATGTCTCGCAAGGGATTATTGCAGGTGTTGAATATTCGGGGGTCTAGTATGGGGAATTTCCAGGAGGCGATGGCTTCTCCAATTGATCGGGTGGAGCCGGAACTGATGTCTTCCTTTGGCTGATGTCTTCGTGATGTCCAGGGGCGGGGGTAGAGGGGCGATGAGGGGAAAAGTCTGGGGAAGGGGTATCCAACGGTGGCGGGATTTACCTTTTAGGGGGCAGTGTGTAGTGGGAAAAAATATGTAGAAAAATAATAAAAAATAAATGAATATGCCTTGTCACACTTGATACATCAATGTAAGCAATATTTATATCTGGCCATTCAAATATTTGAGGCATAGATGACCACATATTGTTGTGTCATATTCTTGATGCTTCTGATGATCGTATTTAACAAGGCTATCAACATCGAAATAATTCATCAATTCCTTCGGTGGTTGTAAATTCCCAAAACTGTGAAAATAAATAACTTCATTGTTCCGTTTTCTATATGCCATCCAGTGAGTGCCGGGACCATCTCTATCATCTAAATTAACTATAGCTGATTCATTTTTCCGAAGTCCGCTTTTAGGCAATGCATTTCTCATATAAACCCCTCGAAAATATGGAATTTTCATGAGTTTGGAGAACTTTATGGTATCGGCATCACTGAGGGCTCGGTGTGGTAGCTTTATGAGTTTTTTGGTTTTAAATGAAGTCCTAATCAGTAATGCCAGATGAGGGCACGCGTGGAAATTTTATGCGCAGCTCTCTCGCGCACTCCCCAGGTCCCCACTACTGGACAGGCGCAAAGCCCGTATTTGGAACCCAACGAATTTAATTCCGGAACTGATCCCTCAAATAAATAAAGTAAATGAATGACATCGGGAACAAAAATTAATGACATTATTAATTTTTTCAACATTCTAGTTATTAATTATTTGATTATTTATTTTAATGAACGATTCTTCGTCAGGTGGACCGCCTGATTTTATCATGCTCGCAAATTCATTTGAGACTGTTCTCCCTCACTTTCCATATTTTTTAGTCATATTTAAGAATTTTTCGCGATTTTTAATAGTAATAGGCGCCTACGTATAAGACAAATAATCGATTTATTGATTTTATTCCCTCTCAACTTACTTTAAGAGGAAAAATTAGTTTAAAAATGCATGAAAAATCTTTTTCCTTACCTTTCCAATAGAAAACTTTGGCAATAACTTACAGAAAAATGAGCACAAAAAATGAGAAAAAAGTACAAAAAAAAGTAAAGATGTGATTATAGGCCTATAGGCCGCCTTAATTTTGAAGAAAAAAAATTACAGAATACTTCTGTTATTACACTTATTTTAATATGACACGAGGGTCACAAACGTCACGAGGGTCACTAGGACGAGGGTCAAATGTCACCAGAATCACTAGGAAGAGGGTCAAGCATCACGAGAGTCACTTTAAGAGATTCTAGATCGGAGTTGAAAATTAGCCAATTAAAATAGCATCGATTGATTCGTATGAAGAAGACGGGATTACTAATTACGAATTGGAATAGGAGAAATTCGGATTCAATATTCACTCGGAACGCCAATAATGATTTAATGTTATTTGTAGGTAAAGGGCACTTCCTTCAGAAACTTCATAAATTTCGATCCGACATGCTTTCGTTTATTTAATAAAAAATGACAAATTCTGACGCTTCCGAGTTATTGCTATTTTGCGAAATTCTAGCTGTCACACCAGTACCCCGGCGTAGTGGTAGAAGATGCGAGCTATAACGCTGGAGATCCAAGTTCGATCCCCGCTCAGACCATTTTTTTTTAATTTTTTTTTCGACTTTTTTCATTTTATTTTTTATAATTTCACATTAAAATTTCTCTAATTGAACTTTTCTGAATTCGACTCAGCATTCATTCATGTTCATTTGTCATTTTTCAAGTTCCATGGAAAATCAATACTGCAATTCCTAATACTTAAATCAATATCACCATTATCATTTTACTTTACAATTTTTCAACAGGAAATCAGGATAAGTGCTGTTCATTTTATTCAATTCAAATCATTTACCAGTATTACATGTTGTAATTGTCCAGTGTTGAATTTGCAATATTGATTCAATACTCAATCAACTATTATGGCAGTGATTCCATGATCAATATTTCAAATAGAACATTCGAAGGATTGTGAGCTGTAGCAGTAGTAAATGATTTGACTTGAAATGATGTACAGCAATCATTTATCTTTCCAGTTGACAAATTCCAAATGACAATGATGATGATAACACTAATTTGAATATTACAACTGGAAATAATGATTTTTCATGTTAGTTGAAAGATGAAAAATCAACACATCTGACGAGTTGATTTTGAATAATTTCAATCAGAGAAGTTTAGATGTGACCCACATAACTTAGCGTGACGTTTGACCAGCTTCCTAGTGGCTATCGTGACGTTTGACTGTCTCCCGAGTGACCTTCGTGACGTTTGACCTTCCTCCTCGTGACCCTCATGACGCTTGACCGTGCCCCAAGTGATCCTTGTGACCCAAAGTGGCCCCCTAGTGTCCCTCGTGATGCTTGACCCTGCCCCAAGTGATCCTTGTGACCCCAAGTGAACCCCTAGTGACCCTCGTGAAGTTTGACCTTGCCCCAAGTGATCCTTGTGACCCCATGTGACCCCCTAGTGACCCTCGTGACGCAAGCGTCACCCTGCCCCAACAGATCCTTGTGACCCTAAGTGACCCCCTAGTGACCCTCGTGACGTTTGACCCTGTCCAAAGTGATCCTCGTGACGTTTGACCTTCCTCCTAATGACCATCGTGACACTTGACCCTTCCCCAACTGACCCTTATGACCCCCAAGTGACCCCCCAGTGACACTCGTGACGTTTGACCGTCTTCCTAGTGACTCTTGCAACGTTTACCCCTCGCCCTACTGACCCTCGTGACCCTTGTGACCCTGCCTAAAATAACTCTCGTAACGCTTGACCTTGCTCCAAATGACCCTTATGACCCCCTAGTGATCCTCGTGACGTTTGACCGTGTTCCTTATGACTCTTGCGACGTTTAACCTTCGCCCTAGGACCCTCGTGACGTTTTACTCTCCCCCGTTTGACTCTAGTGACGTTTTCCTCTCGTAAAATTTGATCTCCCGTTGTGACCCTCGTTAGCCGTAACCCTCGTAATATTCAACCCTTGTTCAGTTGATGAGGTAAAGTCTATGATGCCGTCTAATACTTTATTGAATTTAAAACATTAATTCTTTCACAACTGTCATCGAAGCTAATGGAATAACGAGTCACGTCAGAATTCGAACGTTTAAACATAGCGTCAGGCTGACTGCGCCCTAGAGGCGGCGTAGTGGAACGCGAGAGGAGTGGGGGAAGTGTGGGAATTCCCATCTGGCATCACTGGTCCCAATCCTGTTTTATAGGGCTTCAAATATAGTCCATTGCCCATGGCGATTGCTTCCATGGCCTGATTGTGGTGTTTACTCTCCTCAAGATAGTGCTTAGCTGCTTTTGCATCGTTCACAGCTTTTGCAATACCTGCGGCGCCTCTGGCTAAAGCTCCCGTGGCACTTAAACCAGCAAATAAGGGAATCAAGAACGGTAGCACTCCACCAATTTTTCCGGGTACTGGTAATATTCTTGGTGATTTTACAAAACGCTTTCCCCCAGCTTTTCGGACAGCAACTCGTGCAGCTTGAAGAGCTGATTTGATTGCATCCCCAGGGTGCATCGACTGTTTCCCTTCTTTGATTATTTTTCTGAGAGCGAGTTGTTTCTGCGCAATACCACATGTTTTCTTTTTCTTCACCAGATTTTTCTCGCGTTTTGTAGTTTTTCTCCCCACTTTTTTCTTCTTCAATCCAAAACCCAAGCTTGTTTTAGCTTTCATAGCATTAGCTACTGCCCAAGCAGCAGCTTTCTTATTCAGACCTGCGTTTTTCGATAATACACGGCTCCACGCTCTCTCTTCTAATGTTTTATCAGCACTATGTCTAGCTGAAAGATTCTTTCGATTTTTTGAGTATGCGATATCGTGTTCCTTACACGCTTTATCTAAAAGATTAATGCCAGGATCACCGCGAGCTAATCATTCTGACAGCTTTGTTCCTGGTCCACAATATTGATAACCGGGGAGATGGAGTTCTTTTCTTACATCCTTTCACTTTCATAGTTTGCACATGAATGGCTGTAGATAGTATATATACCCGCTATTTATATGTTTTGACCACAGTTGAACGCGAGAAGTCATGAGTAATACTCATCAAGGATGAAGTTCGCAGAACAGGAAGTGAGGTTACCAATTTGAAATTTCGATCAAGTAGTACAGAATGCGGATGATAGGATGAAACAGAAACGTCATGGGAAATTATTACCGAATACAGTAGGTTCCATTTTTTGCGGACTTTCTAACTGCGGCAAAACAAATGCATTATTGGCGCCCATCACACTTCCGAATGGTTTGAGATTCGAAAAGGTTTACGTGTATTCGAAATCATTAAATCAACCAAAATATGAGTTCCTGAAAAAAGTTCTAGAAGCAACGAACATGATCAGATATTTTCCATTCAACGAGCATGAAGAAGTGATAAAACCGGAAGATGCGCACCCTAATTCCATTTTCATCTTTGATGATGTTGCATGTGAAAGACAAGATAATATACGCGCATTTTTTTGTATGGGACGACAACGTAATGTTGATTGTTTCTATCTTTGTGAGACATATACACGTATCCCAAAACATCTTGTACGTAATAATGCAAATTATTAATCTTATTCAAGCAAGATGATAAGAATCTGCGACATATTTATGAAGATCATGTCAATACAGTTATGTCCTACAACCAATTCAAAGATATATGTTACTAATGTTGGAATGCTGATAAATACAGCTTCTTAGTGATCGACAAGGATAGAGAACTTAATGATGGTCGTTATCGAAGAGGATTCGATTGTTTTATAAATATATAATGCGTATGATTTTTTCAAGCAGTTGCATCCAGAACTTCAACATGGCGAGTTCTACCGATAGGCGGAAAAAATAGCTCAAGGAAAAAATAGCCGATGGGTGTAACATGTGTTGCGCGCAGTAGGTGACAAAATGATCCGTCAATTTCGGGGTAGGCGGAAAAAATGACCGAAAATGAACGGTCATTTTGCCGTTTACCACACACGACGCGTGTTACTACATATCGGCTATTTTATCCTTCGGCAATTTTTTCTTACATTCAGTTCTATCTTGAATAAAGAGAAACATGTCCTACAACAAATTACAGCCGCGAGTGAAGCACTTCGTGAAAAGCATAAGCTAATAAAATTGGGTAGAGAAGACACCGAAAAAACTCTGAATGAAGTTGCCAAAACATTGGTTACTCCATCGCAAAAAACTAGTGGATCAAACTGCTAATGTTGAAATTCCTCGGAGGATAACGAAATTGAAGAAGCACAAAGTTCTCGAATCATCTACCTCACGGAAACGAGTGATAAAAACAGATGATTCTTACATCCCGGTCAAGATCCCACGAATTGAGAAAACTGATGATTTAAACATCTCCAGAAGACCACCGACAGGATCAGAGTTGGATACGAATGCTGCCATACCATCATTTTCTAGTATGGAAATTGAAAGTATTGACTATGAAGATGATGATTCTGATTCTGTAGGAGATGGAAATGTTCATAATCTATCAAAAGAATATTTACAATTATTTGATACTTCGGATGAGAATCGAAAATTGGACTTGAAAACGGGGATCCATAAATATAGAAGTAATTGGGTCATTGGGATGACACCGATTCAATTTGACAGAGTGACAATAGTAATTCATGGTGAAAGATGTGATCAAACTCCAGGACTTCTCGAAATACTATTCAAAAAAGAACCCAATGTGAAGAAAATTACAGATAGTGAAAAGAGAGCATTCACGAAAATCGTGAAGACCACACATCTCAATAGAAAATATTTCAATCCGACGAAAGGCTTCAGGCGACACAATCGAGAAATGTTTGTGAATTTCATGATACAGACTCCACATGGGAAAGGATTCTCGAATCAAATGATTGCGAAGAGGAAGCGTAATATTGCTTATGTGCACTGGGATGATCGCAACGAGTTGGTGGATCGACTCCGATTATTGTATGCATCCCAAGCGGCTGGTAACAGTAGTCATAATAATTAAATAATTTCAATCATCGAGGAACTGCGGGAAGCTGAATTGATATATTAGGAGTGGGTACATCAGGAATCTGTCAGTTACAAAGTAAGCGTTGATGTGTTTGGACGACGGTTGAATCCTACTGGACCTGGGTCTCGAAATATTCAAGGACCCCCAGGTCGAGGCTTCAAGCTCACAGCAGACGGACAATTTGATTGCTGATGCAGTCGAAGATAATGATGCCATTTCCATGAAAGTTCTCAAGCGGGTAATTGAAAATGTCAAGATTGACCAACTACAAAAGCTAAATGACAGAGAACCTCACAGTCATTTGAGCAATAGATGAGAGACTGAAAACATTAGATACTCCAGGTAGAGATTACTATTCACTAGTCAATTCGACTGACGATGTTAGTATAACAGCTGCACCAGAATTTTCGAATAGTGGAAAAGGAGTGAAACGTCGCCAGAGGAGTACCAAAACGTTGACTGGGAATGACGTTGACAATAGGAGGAAAAACAGAAAAAATCAGGACAGAAAAGGAAGCTCTAGTTGAGGAATTTCATAGAACTGCACGTAGGAATTATCCCAGATGGCGAGTAGATATACGAGCTCTTGATGAAACTTGGCAAGCGGATCTTGTTGATATGTCAACATATGCTAAAGAAAATAATGGATATAAATTTCTCCACACAATTATTGATATTTTCTCCAAATATGCTTGGGCAGTATCAATCAAAATCAAAAGTGAATTAAATGTGACTAAAGCTATGCAATCTGTGCTTAAACAAGGTCGTGTGCCTCAAAATTTACACGTTGATCAGGGAAAAGAATTTTATAATAAAGAATTCAAGAATTTCATGCAAAAATTCAACATAAAAATGTATTCAATGTAGAGCAATTTAAAAGCATCAATTTGGGAGCGATTTAATCGGACATTGAAGGAGAGAATGTGGAAAAAATTTTCTCTCCAAGGATCATACAAATGGTTGGATATACTTCCTGAAATTATATCATCTTATAATGATACAAAACAACGAGCAATTAAAATGAAACCAAAGGATGTCAACAATAAGAATGAAAAGTTTCTTCGACACCGAATTTATGAAAAATTCCAGAACAATCGAATTAGGAAGCCGAAATTCACAGTCAATGATTATGTGAGAATCAGCAAATATAAACATGTCTTTGAAAGAGGTTGTACACCTAATTGAACAACCGAAATTTTCAAAATCAACCAGATAAGGAAGACTAATCCAACTACTTATAAATTGATCGATTACCAGGACAATCCCATTGAAGGAAGTGTCTATGAGGAAGAATTAGCGAAAGTTCAGCATCCTGACATCTATCTTATTGAAAAAGTGATAACAAAACGAAGGAATAAATAGTTCGTGAAATGGTTAGGCTTCAATGATTCCCATAACAGTTGGATTAATGCATCTGATGTATGATATGTATGAAATTTTCTCTTTTTATTTATGTAATGTGTATATATATGGGACATTCCATGTCAACTCAGCCACTCTGGAATTTTTTGGTTCTCAAAATCTTGAATTAGGATGCTGCCAGTCTTTCAGTCTACTTTCTCTACATTTTCGCTCCTTTAACAGTAATTGTTTGGCCAGGACAAATAACAAAAGCTCAAATTTTTGAAAAATCATATCTTGCGAACAAATTGGCTGATTTTGATGAATAAAAAAAATTTTTTTTCGTTTTTTCATGTACTTTTGGAATAAAAATACGATAGTACCACGAGGAAGAATAATGAGTCATTTTTAAAGTTTTTTGTTATTTAAATCCTTCTGTAATGCAGGGGCCATTCGACAATCGAATAATTTTTTTTTCTTCGATGGATAATGATATTACTCAACTTTTTCGGGGTATTTCAAAATGGGATAGCCATATGGAGATGAGAGAAAGTTTTTTTCTCATGAAAAATTAGATTTTCCGAATTTTGTTCCTGAAAAATGATGAATGCCTCATGAAAGGATGAGCGTGCAATTTTTCGGCATAATTTGAAGATGAGATGCATAAGTAGTGATGGATAAAAAACGTTTCTTATAGAAAAAAGTTGAATTTATTGATTATTAACAGCTCTACTTACGTAAATGACAATGAAAATTCGCAAAGTACCAAATATTTGATGAGTTTTTAGATCAACATGGACTATATATCTGTTTTAATATTTAATTTGAAAAATAAACATTAAATTATAGAGAAAAAGCAATTTGACAAATCGAACTTTTCTAAATCACAATGGCTATCAGAAATTCACGTAATGGATGTACGTCATCCATTTCGTTTCTTCGCCTTTGGAAAAACTTCTCCCGTAGTCGCAGAAGAATATCTCTTAATTAATAATTCCTTTTCTCCCACAGGAATAAAGCCGTGATTTTTTTGTATAGCTGGAATCACCTTTTCACTATCGAATCTTGTTTTCAGCCGTTCCTTCATATCCTCGTGATCCTGTTTAGTGTAGAAAAACACATGGAAATTATTCTTTCCCCTCTGGAACAGACCATCTGGAGTGAGAATAGGTTCACCATTAGTAATTAGCAGACTTCTTCGTCTTGCTTCCCTCTTCAAGACTGCGCCTACGCCATCGCATGCCGTCTTTCCATGCGCGGTCGCATGATAGTGCACCTCTGCTTCAACTCCAAAATGATTTTTATGCAACAAAACATTAGCCATGTTATATCGATTCTTATAGTGCTGTCCAGCACCATCTGTAACATAGATCAATTTGTTTACGACAGCACAGACTTGTTTTATGTGTCGTATCAGAATCTGTTGCATTGAATGAACTGCAGTAGTATCGTGAACGAGACTGTCAAATAAGAGGACTAGACTTCTATGTCGAATATCATTGCCGTGGCGATAATAATACACTACAAGATGGACAGTGCATTGATCATTGTTGTAATGGAATGATTGAGCAGCGTCTTGAGCTACGAAAGAATACTTCTCCGAAAAATCGGCCTGCACTAGAATTTCACCCTCAATTAAATTCCCCTTTCTTTCTTTCACAAAAGCGTTTTGTTGTATGGCAATAAAATGATGAGATTTCAATACTTTCAATCTCTCACAAAGTACATCAACAAATTAATACACTGGAAGTCTCTGGGTCTGTAATGTTGTTCTATCCACAGATTGCCAAGTCCTGAATTCTACAGTTTCAATCACAGAATCGTGGAGGAGTTCTTTCAGCTCGAGCGATAATCCTCCAACTCCAGGACAGTTTTTACACTCATCTTGCAAGACATTCTTTATAGTCGGTAAGGGGACATGATGAGTTTTTAGTGAGAGTAGAAATGTTGATTGCATCCAACATCAGCTTACAATTTTGATGATAGGTACAGACACATACCACGTGCGTACCACTCGCTCCTGCCAAGACACAGTGTTTCGGCCTCAATTCCGCAAACTTGCTGAATCCCACCGGAGACTCTGGATGAACAATTTTAGATTTCTCGTGAAGATCATTCAAGTTCTCGAGGATCATCCGCTTCTGCATTATTTTCTTCACGTCGTTGATTCTGACTGACACTTTATCCTTCATCCCTGGCATCATCCGACTATTACTCTCATAAAAACTCCGGACCTTTTTACCTGTCTCTTTGGGCAATGATTTCCCAGCCTTCGCAACTGTTGAAGCAAATATTCCTCTCTGTTCTCGCAGTTGTTTTGCTCTCATAGCCATATACCTTATCGTACCAAATTCACGGCTCACCTTTCGCTCACTCCATGAAGGTGGAGCAATAGTCAAGAGTTGAATACGTTCAGAATATTCTGTCATGGAATGTTCCTGTGGTGCTCTGTCTCTGAATTATCATCTGCTGTTGGAGCATCGTACTCCTCTGAAGCTTCGTTGAAAATCACATCCCCATCAGGATCAAATCAATGGAAGAAATTACCTGATCTCAAAGAACTCCTTGCGATATTGCTCGTAGAAATGTCTACTAGGAATGGTGTGGCACTGGACGAACGATCGGCTGGAACATTTGATGACGATGAAGAGACTTCCCAATTCGATAAAGATTCAGAGGGTAGTGATCCAGGAATGTAAGTCAAAGCTCTTTTCCTACAGGACTACATAATTTTGCATTTTCTGGCAAGAATGGAAATATCTGTCGTAGTCTTTCTGAGATTGAACGCAGGTCTTTTCCATTGTGACCTTTCTCTCCAGGAACTCGCATTGGATTTGCACATCTTTCGGCATGCGGCATCTTGTGGAATAGGAATGAAGAACAGTTCGGATCATTCAAAACAAGGGAAAAAAATAATAATAACGATCGATTGAGTTTACAACTTGACTACTGAAATATTTTATACTATCACTTACCTTGATTAAAGTTGATGGAGAATAAATACAGGAGAATAACCGGCGGAGAATTTCTGTTAACGATACTGTAATGAACCGTGTGAGATGTTCAACACTCAAGTGTGTGATTAGGACTCATCAAACCGTTATTATTGAGGGAACTCTATGCCTCGTATGGAAACTGAATTCCGAGAAATCGGTTGTTTATTCTCACCCCCACTCGGAACCTTTGATTTCATTGCGCTCCCATTTTTCGTATCCATTGTCCAATGTTTGTGTACAGAAATCCCAAGGTCATTTCCCAAAGAAATGCGGACAACGTTTGATTTCTCGGAGTTCGAAACCCGATCGGCACCCATTAGGTTTCGAACCCGAAACATCGGATTAGAAATCGCTCGCCCTACCGAGCGAGCTATCGTTGGCTTTCAATTTTTATTCAGTGATAATACCCCGAGTGCTTCAAAATTATCGGGTATTTCCCGATAACTTCGTTGTAAACAAACAAAAGTGTCAAGTTTTGCAGGTTTAAAATTTTTCAGGTTTAAGATTTTCCTGCAAAACTTGACACGATCGTTTGTTTGCAGGGAAGTTTGAGGGAAATACCTGATAATTTTGAAGCACGAGGGGTATTTGTCGGATTATTTTTCACGTACGGATTTTGGTCAGGAGTGTCGTTAGCGCAACCTCAAAATGACATCCAAGAACTATTGAAGAGTTAGTACGAAATATCCAGAAAAATATATATGTGAGTACGAAATAACCGAAAAAATATATATGTTAGTGCGAAATATCTGAAATAAAACTTCCTCCAGCCAGTTATTTGTCATCAAATGCTGCATTCTGATTCGCCCTGACTGTCCAAAATCCGTACGTGGAAAAATAATCATCATGTTAAGTGAAAAATCATGTGAATTCCAGCAATTAACGCTATTGAGAAAGATATTGGGCATGTCTGCCAGGTATAAGAGTGAAGTTATGGGGGTAAAAGTTTGAAACAATGTTAGACTCATATCCTAGTTGACTTTAAACATGTCAATGTTCTATTCCAAAATACGAAAAAAGCCAGAGTAGCTGAATTGGCATGGAATGTCCCATGTATGATCGGAAAATCAAATTTTCCATGGAATTTTTTCCTTTTTCTCATCTCCATATGGCTATCCCATTTTGAAATACCCCGGAAAAGTTGAGTAATATCATCATCCATCGAAGAAAAAAAAAATTATGCGATTTTCGAATGGCCCCTGCGAAACAGAGGGATTAAAATAACGAAAAACTTAAAAAATGGCTTAGTATTCATCCTCGTGGTACTGTTGTATTTTTAATCTCAAAGTATATAAAAAACGAAAAAAAAATCTTTTTTTATTTATTAAAATCGGCCAATTAGTTCGCAAGATATTATTTTTCAAATATTTGAGATTTTGTTATTTGTCCTGGCCAAACAATTAATATTAAAGGAGCGAAAATTTAGAGAAAGTATGTACTTATGTAGTACTTGACTGGGAGCATGCTAATTCAGGATTCTGAGAACCAAAAAAATCCAGGGTGGCTGAGTTGACGTGGAATGTCCCAAATACGAAAACGTCTCAATGCGTAGATGATCGCAAGTATCTCTAATTCGAAACTATGATAACGGCTTTCGGTCTCTGTGGTTGACTTTGAAAAATAAAAAATTGGGTGAAACTTCCCATCGCTTTTTTTCTGCATTAAAGTACCACCAAATCTATGTGAACTTGCGTCCGTATGGAGCTCGGTTTTGTCTTGGGCGTTGGAAATAGCTAATACTGGTGCTTTAACTAATTTAGTCTTTAAAATTTCGAAAGATTTCATTTCGTCTGCGCCAAATTTAAATTCAACCCCCCTACGGACAAGATTGTACAAAGGTCTCACCAACAACGAAAAGTTCTCCATAAATTTCCTGAAATACGATGTCATTCCTAAGAACCTTTGTACACTTTGAACATTTTGTGGTATAGGAAAATCTCTAACTGACATCACTCCCTCAGGATTTGGTCTGACTCCCTGATCCGAGATAAAGTATCCTGAAAACTATACCTCCGTATACAATATTTTATACGTATCAATTCGTAGCTCCAGTAAACTATCATTCAATACTCGAAATAAAGGTTTCAGTACATCAAAATGTTCATCTATCATCTTTGTTGCAATTATTAAATCATCCATATCATAAAAATAATATCACCTGATCTAATTAAATACACAAACGCTTCATTAAAAAATTTTTGAAATCGTGGAGAACCGACTTTCTAACCAAACGGCATTTTGACATTCAAAAACCCCAAACCGTTTCGTAAATGCAGTATACTGGGATGAATGCTTTGCCATGCGGATATGGAAGAATCCATTTTTCAAATCCAAAGTACTTAAATATTTCTTATTTCGTAAAGCACCGATTTGGTCCTCAATTAACGGAAGTGGATAGTTATCTCTTGGGATCATCTTGTGCAAATGACGATAGTCAACACACAATCGCAATTCACAATTTTTTTCTTTACTAATATAATCGGAGAAACATACTCAGAATTACTAGGTCGAATAATGTTCTTTTCTTATAAATCATCCAGTATTTTGCGTAATTCTCCCTTCTCATGGAATGATAATCGTCGAGGACTGTAATGAAATATTTTAGGATCGTTAAGATTCAATTTCAACTCCATATCTACGCTCGGGAGACTAGATCTCGTCTGTTCGAAATACTCTTTCTCAAATAAATCTTTCACCGTAATGTGAATTTCAGTAGATAATTCAGGGTTGATATTCAATGAATCGGAAATCCTTTCGTTAGAATCGTAAACATCAATATTCATTATGTCATCAACTGCGTCATCAAGAGGATTCGTCAACATAAACCCAAAATTTCTAATTACATCTTGACCTAATACAATTGGAATTCTCATTGTTGTATCAGGTGCAACTAACACTACCTGATTCTTTTTTATTTTACCGTCAATCATTATATCTAATCTCGATATTTCTTCAATCATAAGCTTTGAATTATTGATACCTGCCAATTCTTTATAGAACCTACTCGATTCTTCAATAGCATCAATTGGTACAAGACTTTCTTTAATAAAACTAATTTTACTACCTGTGTCCATCAACGTTGTCAGATAAAACTCACAATTTTTTTCTCCCTGACAAACTTTGTACTTAACGTCTCTAATAAATGTCCTATCTTCTTCAGCCACATCGGATACCGCGGTTACCTGTCATTATACATTATCGGGGCATTCGATCTTCTCAGCATCAGCAACAAAAGTCACTTGGGTTTTAACTTTCCTAGCAGGACACTGATACGACTTATGGTATCTTTCCACATTCATAACACGACCCTTTTTCTCGCTTTGGTTTATCACACCCTGTTGAAATATGTCCAATTTTATTGCAATTTAAACACTTGATGTACTTATTTTCATTAGTTTTTTTTACATTATCTTCGGTTTTTATCTTTGTTGTGTGTGTCGGCGACTTTTATGTCAGTGGGCTTCACTTCTTGTTTACTAACAGAGAACTGTACGTCTTTCTTTACGAAACGTTTCTCGACCGTTTTTAACGTCATTATTTCAAAAACCCTTAACATGTCGATTTTATCCAAAAATTCCTCCATCCTAGCCAGATCTTGAAGATTTTCATTGGGAATACCGTCGACTAAGTAATCAATCATCTCGTTATCATCGATAGGGACCTCTCTAGCCAGAATCACTTTAGCATGGTAATAGTCCGCAAAACTTTCTGAAAAAAACTTTCTCTTCTCTAGCTTCAAATTTCTTTCTGAGGTTGACACGAACTGGACGATGGTCATACATTTTTCTTAATCTTTCTAAAATTTTATTAAGACCCAGCACGATTACTTCTTCTGTTTGAAACCATTCCTTAGCTTTCCCTTGTAATTTATTGCTGACCAAAAGTTTAGCACGATCGTCCCCGAGATGATACGTCGTACACAATAATCTTGTTTGTATTTCCCAGCTACGAAAAGTGCCAGTAGAACCATTAAAATTGCCCACTAATGCTAGCATGGAGTTAATATTCTCCTTTCTCTGAGAATTATTTTGATTATCGTCTTCTCTCTCTCTAAATAGCTGACGAAGTAATTGATTTTCTCGCTCCGCTAAATTTAACTCTCCTCTCAATAATTCGTTCTCACGTCGCATTAAATCCATTTCCATAAATTGAAGTCTCATTGTAGATCATTCACATTATTACCTTCAACTGGATGCTGATCATTCTCTTCATCTAATTCCTCCTGACCTTGAGCAGATCCCACCCATGGGCCAGTCGGATCGTCTGCATTAAGCCTTGCAATAATTTCGGCTTTCGTTCTTCGTGTCGGTATATTACGTTTCTGTAACTCCGCCTTCAATTTAACCAACGTTAATTTGGATGAATCCATTGTTCATAGCTAAGTTCATACACAACACATACAAACTAAAATTTCTCCGAAGAAATAGTCACCATCAATACGAAAGTCAACACTAAAGGGTCACTGTGTAGTATCGCTGCTCTGTTCGTCGCATCTACTAACACAGATTAACTCTGTCCGTCGCATCTACTAATACATTCAAAGTTGTTCACTGCTCATCAGGCAGAACGATGTCTAAAGTCCAAATTCATTAACAATAGTATATATCCGTATGATATATCACCTCGTCTCAATACCGCAGTCAATACTTGGGCATGTCTAAATTTCTCAATAGTGATATATATATCCGTATGAAATATACCACCTCTTCTAAATACCGCCGTCAATACTTTAGTATATACAAATTCACTAATGGCAATATACATTCATATGATATCTACAGGGTGACCCGTGGGAATGTGTGAAATCTGTGGGACCTTGAAGAGTAGCTCTACGATCATCCAAAGTGCCGTATTCCTCGAAATTTTCAATTATTCTAGAGAAAGAATATTATCATGACCAGAAACCAACAGGATTTCTACGAAAATCTGTAATGTGTTTTGTTGTGTCACACAATCAATATGAAAAAAAAATTACTTTAACCTCGTCAAAATGGTTTCGCTAGCAGCTCGTTTGGATCCAAATTTAGTATGAAACCCCCTAAAAGCTTCACAGTATTTTTTCTCTCTTGAATAGAAGAACTCGATGAGATATCTTTTTTGTTGAATTGTCAAATCACTCATTACTGCTAACAAACTAAGGCTCTTGCCACAGTTGGCATAAAACTGACTGGCCCCTAGTAAACGTAACACAAACGTAAAGAGTCAAGGTTATTTTGGATGAGTCGGGAGATGAGTTTAGTTTTCGCACATTCCTATGGGCAAACTGGTAATGGTAAACTGTTATAAATACATCAACCAACGCTATGGTGATGTTACCACTTTTCTAAACTTCATATAATTGTTCTACAGGGTGTCCCACAACCGACCTTTTTTCTTCGAGGGTATTGAAGAGGCTGCTTTTTGAAGTGGAAAGTTCCTCTTCCATTTTTGGATCCTAGCATTTTTTTTTGTGTGACTTTTTTTTTGGATTGAACTGCTAATTTCAGGGCGAATATTTTTCTTTACAATTGTTAATTTTTGTTTTAACATCTATATTATCCCCTGGGCTATTCTACTCGGTCAACCTTAGATGTTTTTAAGGAATAAATTACAATTACATTCAATTATTTCCCTCGTATAGAGGTCCGGAAAGTCGATGGATAGCATATAGCATCCCACTTTCCATGTAATTTATTCCTTAAAAACATCTAAGGTTGACCGAGTAGAATAGCCCAGAGGATAATATAGATGTTGAATATACCGGTCGTAAAATGTCTTTGGTTGTAATAATTTTTGTTTTGTTTTTTTTTATGCGACATGACTCTGAAACTGATAAACGATGGAACACTACTTACAGCACGGAATGTACTCGCGAAAAAAATTAGTATGATCCACAATTACTGCTGATTATTCTTAGTTCTTACAATTATGTTAATAATTGATGAGTAATTGATTATTTAGGGCTAAATTTAGTTTATTAATTTAATAATTTTATATTTATTCATTTTATTTTATTTATTATTATTTTTTTATAATTGAATCTTGCTTTTTTTACATACAGCACTGAGGCATACACTGAGGGGGGAGGGGGGGGG